>NC_049170.1:115411544-115484044 GCF_009769625.2 Cygnus olor
GCGATAAGGTCGCCCCTGAGCCTCCTCTGCTCCAGGCTGAACAATCCCAGCTCCCTCAGCTGCTCCTCATAAGACTTGTTCTCCAGACCCCTCACCAGCTTCGTTGCCCTTCTCTGGACTCTCTCGAGCACCTCGATGTTGTTCTTGTAGTGAGGGGCCCAAAACTGAACACAGTACTCGAGGTGCAGCCTCACCAGAGCTGAGTACAGGGGGACAATCACTTCCCTAGACCTGCTGGCCACACTGTGTCTTATGCAAGCCAGGATGCTGTTGGCCTTCTTGGCCACCTGAGCACACTGCTGGCTCATATTCAGCCAACTATCAACCAATACTCCCAGGTCCTTCTCTGCCAGGCAGCTTTCTAACCACTCATCTCCCAGCCCATAGCGCTGCTTGGGGTTGTTGTGCCCTGGGTGCAGGACCCGGCACTTGGCCTTGTTGAACCTCATACAGTTGGCCTCAGCCCATCGGTCCAGCCTATCCAGATCCTCCTGCAGAGCCTCCCTACCCTCGAGGAGATCGACACACACACCTAACTTGGTGTCATCTGCAAACTTACTGAGGGTGCACTTGATCCCCTCATCCAGATTATCGATAAAGATATTAAAGAGAACTGGCCCTAGTACTGAGCCCTGGGGGACTCCACTAGTGACCGGCCTCCAGCTGGATTTAACTCCATTCACCACAACTCTTTGGGCCCGGCTTCCCAGCCAGTTTCTAACCCAACGAAGCGTACGCCAGTCCAAGCCAAGAGCAGCCAGTTTCTCAAGGAGAATGCTGTGGGAAACAGTGTCAAAAGCCTTACTGAAGTCAAGGTAGATCACATCCACAGCCTTTCCCTCATCCACCAAGCACGTCACTTGGTCATAGAAGGAGATCAGGTTCGTCAAGCATGACCTGCCTTTCATAAACCCATGCTGACTGGGCCTGATCTCCTGCTTGCCCTTTAAGTGCCGCGTGATGACACCCAAGATAATCTGCTCCATGAGCTTCCCTGGCACTGAGGTCAGACTAACAGGCCTATAGTTTCCCGGGTCTACCTTCCGGCCCTTCTTGTAGATGGGCGTCACATTTGCTAGCCGCCAGTCGACTGGAACCTCCCCTGATAGCCAGGACTGCTGATAAATGATGGAAAGCAGCTTGGCCAGCTCTTCCTCCAGTTCTCTCAGCACCCTTGGGTGGATCCCATCTGGGCCCATTGACTTGCGCACATCTAAGTGCTGTAGCAGGTCACCAACCATTTCCTCATGGATTGTGAGGGCCACATCCTGCTCCCCATCCCGTTCCACCAGCTCAGGGTACTGGGTATCTAGAGAACAACTGGTCTTGCTGTTAAAGACTGAGACAAAGAAGGCATTAAGCACCTCAGCCTTTTTCTCGTCTCTCGTCACTAAGTTTCCCCCTGCATCCAGTAAAGGATGGAGATTCTCCTTAGTCCTCCTTTTCATTTAAAAGTATTTATAAAAACATTTTCTGTTATCTTTAACACCAGTAGCCAGATTGAGCTCCAGATGAAATTTGGCCTTTCTAATTTTGTCCCTACACATCCTTACAACTTCCTTATAATCCTTCTGAGTGGCCTGCCCTCTTTTCCAAAGATCAGAAACCCTCTTTTTTTCCTAAGCTCTAGCCACAACTCTCTGTTCAGCCAGGCCAGTCTTCTTCCATGCTGGCTCATCTTTGGGCACGTGGGGACAGACCATGAGCCATTAAGATTTCCTTCTTGAGGAGTGCCTAGCCTTCCTGGACTCCTCTGCCCTTCAGAACTGCCTCCCAAGGGACTCTGCCAACCAATGTCCTGAACAGCTCAAAGTCTGCCCTCCAGAAGTCCAAGACAGCAGTTTTACTGGTCCCCTTCCTGAATTCTCCAAGAATAGAGAACTCTACCATTTCATGGTCACTCTGCCCAAGACAGCTCCCAACCACCACATCTCCCACCAGTCCTTCTCTGTTTGTGAACAGAAGGTCCAGCGGGGCACCTCCCCTGGTAGACTCACTAACCAGCTGCATCAGGAAACTATCTTCCACACTCTCCAGAAACCTCCTAGACTGCTTCCTCTGGGCTGTATTGCATGTCCGAGATATGTCTGGGAAGTTGAAGTCCTCCACGAGGACAAGAGCTGATGATTTCACAACTTTTGCCAGCTGCCTGTAGAATTCCTCATCTGTCTCCTTATCCTGGTTTGGTGGTCTGTAACAGACCCCCACCAGGATGCTTGCCTTGTTGGCCTTCCTGCCGATCCTAACCCATAGGGACTCAACCTTACCATTCCCAGACTCAGTCTCAAGTTCCATAACATCAAAACACTCTCTAATATAGAGAGCCACACCACCACCCCTTCTGTGCTGCCTATCCCTTCTGAAGAGCCTATAGCCAGTCATTGCAGCACTCCAGTCATGGGAGTGGTCCCACCACGTTTCCGTGATGGCAACCAAGTCATAGCCTGCCTGCTGCATGATGGCTTCCAGCTCCTCCTGTTTGTTGCCCATGCTGCGTGCATTAGTGTAGATGCACTTCAGCTGGGCCATTGCCTTCTCCCCCGGCCCTGACATTGTTCTCCCTGGCACAGATCTAACGAGCCTTATATATCTCACTCCCTTTTCAAAAATACTCATGAGAATGGTTGGAAACAAAGACCTAAACTCCACCCTTTACTTCTCAGCCTGGAGTATGCTAAGAATGCATTGCAACAACCTGTGAGCACAGTGACTGTAACACAATTTACTTGGAACTTTGCTCAAAAGAAGTAGTAGTTCCTGCCTCTAGGTTAAGAATATCACCAATGCAAAGAAAAGAATAAATGGAATGGTAGTGATGTCTCATTTTGCAACAAACTGGTATCGTAACATCTTTATTTACTTTCTGCTTACAGACTTAATTGTTTCCTTCCATACCACCAGCATCAGCCCTTTGAGTACACGGTCAGACGACAGTCCTGTTATGTTGGCCCTACGACAGTTGTTTACTGATTTGTCCTCAGGAAGGAACTGGTTTCTCAGTCCATCAGAGAGACACCATCAAAAGACACGACCTGAGAGGTTTTTATTTTGGTCATAACTTAGGAATAAAATTATTGTAATATGCCAGCAAAATAAATATAATAATAATAATAATGATGATGATGATGACGATAATAATAATAATAATAATAATAATAATAATAATAATAGGTTGAAGTTTGGAAAATTAAACCAGGTAAAAAAGAATAGGTGTTTAGGAAAAAGGCTGGAGAAGCCACAAGCTGATATGTTTCATATCAGCTGATATGCTGATATGTTTCATATCAAAACCTGAATGTTTTTAAAGGATGTATTTGGAGAAGATAATGAGTGGTTTTGAAGACGCTGCTTATAGTAAAATAATGTAGAATATTTAATACCACAGATGCAACTTTGGGAGATTACAGTGCCTGTTGCAAGAAGTTCCTTATAGGAGTTTTCTGTGGGAAATGCTTGATTGAGTCAATCAAAATATGAGATAACCATTACACATTTTATAATTTTGTACATGACAGTCAGGATTTCATTCTGGTAGGTCATTTGATTCTCTGCAGGTGGCTCTGTTGGTTTCTGGAATAGGATACTGTGAATTACATGTTACACAAATGAAAGGCAGTTATAATTCTGGATAACATTGTATTTGATTCTACAAACATCTTTAGGCCTAATGCAAAGATTCCTTTGAATAATTTATCCAGCTAAGTGTCTGTGGTCCCAAACTCCTAATTTAAAAATGTTGATAAATGAAGTATCTCTTTAGCTAATAAATGAAGTATCTCTTTAGTTATCCTTTGTCAGCAACATTCATTTTAATGGAAAGTGAGTTTACAGGGTTACATGATTGAACTACTGAGCCAAGTCAGTGTTGGCAAATGATGGGCTAAATTATTGATGTTACACACTAATGAATTCTGATGAGAAATAAAATACAGACATTACATTTCAAGTGGTTCATAATTATTTTTGTACTTTAAAAGCAATTTTATTCTTTTTCCAAATCATACTGTTTCTGTAAAACAAAAACATAGTTAGTGATTATAACTAAAATTATTGAGTTTGAGGCAAAAATGCTCCTGTAAGTTTTCTTATACAAGTATAATGCTATTCACACTACGACTCTGATTTCTTCTTATACTTCTGGGAGAGGATAATTAAATTAAATGTCTAAATTTTTAAACTGCTGTCTTTAAATAAAATAATCTACTTTGCAATGGTGGTTAAGAGTTCAGCAGATGAGTTTATAATCTATGATATATCAGCATGTTTACTAGAGATGTTCTGAACTACCATAATTAATTCAGGTAACGACAAAAACAGAAGAGCTGCCAAAAAGGAGCTTTCAACATATAAACAGTTCATCATTAAACCTGTGTTTTGATATATGTTTAAAATGGGTAGAAGGAGGTTACTCAATTTCAGATAGCCCAAAGTGATGTTGCGAGGTTGAATAATTAATTTAAAATGTCATTTCTCTGATTCTTTACTCAGTGTACTGGATAAAGAAATGTATTTATTTATTTATTTATTTATTTATTACTCACAAAACCAGAGCTAAGTATTTGTTTATTTGGCAACATTATAACTTTGTAAATCCTTACTCTTCCTTAATCTTGTCTTTGTAAAATGGACTTTAACCTTCCTTAATTATACACTGAAGGCTTCTGTCAATTGCTGGAAAAGCAAATCTAAAAAGTGTCACTTCCTTTTCTTTTTGACACATAACAACTAAATAGCCATCTTACTTGGCTTATTGCTGCATTCTCTTGTCATTCATACCATTTGTTTTGAATGGAATCACAATCATTCTCACTTAGCTTACAAAAGGAATCTTAGGATCCAAATTATCTTTAAGAGGTTTATCATTTTGGGCCAAATTCTCAAAAGAGAGGTTCGTGAGCTATAGAGATTCAATATTATGTATATCTTGGCATTAAACTTGAAGCCAGTATCACAATATGTATAGTTATTTTAGCACAAATGCCTCAAAACCACAGCTTTTTGTATTAAATTGAACTATTTAGAAACTTGAACCCTCTATTCTTATATAGGTATCTATCAGTTAAGCTGGTGGAAACATATAGTGCGTTCAAACTATATTTTCTCTTGTCTAGACTGTGTTTAAGAAAACTACGTCTTTCCTGCTATTCAGCATCGTTGCTTCAAATCAGGAGAAAACATGAATTGGAAAAATAATATTATTGATGAGAAATGGTTGCACTTCTCTGGAAAAAAAATATATATGTATATAGTTTTCACAACGCTATAATAAAATACTTTAAGGAGATTTTGGTTGTGTATGCACTTTCCCATATTTTCCTGGATATAAAAGGATATAATCTAATAACACATCTACTCAAACCAAGACAGCAAAACTTTGCAAAGAGAGTCAAGGATTGCTATACATTTCACTAGGAAGGAAGAAAAACCTTGAATTAATTATTGCTGTATTGTGAAGTACTGCTGTTTGAACTACTTCAACTTATTTTTGTGTAATAGGAAAGACTACCCTGAACTGTAGATAGGGCTGACAGCATTCCATATTATGAAAGCTGCCAAGTATTCCCTTTCATAGGATCCTTTAAACTTTATTTCTTTATGCATTTTAAATATTTTAAATATGTAAATACTTGTATTTTATTTATTCAGGAACTGGACTCAGTAATTCCTGTGGGCCCCTTCCAACTCAGAATGTTCTAAGATTCTTTGATTCTATTTATTTGTTATAGTTTATTTAAATTATTGTGTATAAACACTTCAATAAAGATTCTAGTTATTTAATTCAATACTTAACATTTATGCTACTTCAAGAAAAAGTAATAGAGTAGTTTTCAGGTTCTGGAAAAGGCACCAAGCATAACTACTTCAATGTTATTTGAAAACTTCACAATACATGATCCAGTGTTTCATCAAATTTTTATTTCATCAAGTTTTAAACTAAATTTCTGAATCACTTTGCCAGGGTATACAGAGAATAATCTGAGATTTAAAGATTACTGTCACAATGACATCTCCCAGTGGATCAATTTTTAAGAAGCTGGGAGTCACAGAGTTTCTGTCTTCTTGTCTTTTAGGATCTACCGATTTGAGTTGTCCTGCCGATAATGAAAACAGCAGAGATTTTAGGTTTTTCAGTTCTTCAGATGTGACTGCAGTTTTGTGTGTTTGGCCCACAAATGTAAGTTATCAGAATTGCAAGTGGAATGAATATGAATTCATAGACTACATTTCTGAATTCTAATTCTCTTTAATTGGAGAATAATTTGTGCTCAATGGGAAATGAAGATTGTGTAGTCATTTCATCAAGAGTTAGATATCAAGTTACATGTAGGAATCTTTTAAATATGTAACTATGTGTTTCATTATTAAAAAATGTTGTCTATAGCTTTCCATTAGTCAGCATGTTTTAAGTTACAGCATATCTGTGTTTGGAAGTTAGAAAGTGTAAGAGTGTGGACAAGTATAACTATTCTGGTAATATATGAGGGACGCACTCTAGTAAGTGGTTCCGAATAGTGAAGAAATGTAACTCATAGGAATTCTTCTTTTAAAAGAAATTTAAAAATAAATATCCTAGATGTTATTGTTCCATCCTTAGATGTTATTGTTCCATTTTTTGCTAGGTCACAATTTTTAGTACTCAAAACATCGCTACATATTTCTGCACTCACACAGCACACACACATACACACATATATATATATCAATATATTACAAGCAAGCTAAATAACTCATCACAACAATAATCTTGCTCAGACTAATCTTAAAAATATGAGAACAGTTTGTGTGTTTCCAGAGACCATCTTCTAGCCTCCATCCCTGACAGGCTTTCAGCAGAACGTCCTTCAGGTGGTGGTTCTGGTCTGGTAAACACAAATGTCCTATTATTTATTTATTTATTTATTTATTCCCTGCTATACACTACAGCTTTTAGGTGTCATTCTAATTTCTAAGTGATTTCATTCCTATTCCATTTACTTCATCTACTGAAACTTTCAAGCGAAGCCACAGAAGAGGCAGCCAGTTAAGGTCTCTCTAGGTGTTCTTGTGCATGCGTGAAAATGTTTGAGGTTACATTAGTCTTTGGACATGATGCTTTGAAAAATAAAGTATTGATGTAGAGCACAAGAAGCAAGCTGCTATGAGGTTTAAGTGGCACATACAATTAAATGTTGTGTCAAATGAAATGTACACTTCAATAGTGAAAAAGAAGTGATGTCATAATAAAGACATGAAAATTTTGCTATGTGATAAGTAAAATGACAGATCATGAAAATGAGACAAGGAAATCAAGCAGACTATACCTCTTTTTTTTGGAATTGGGCTTATTTTGAGATTACTTTCCACTCCTTCACTAGAGGATTCCCTCTCATCATGCAAAAGCAAATACATGGTTATGAACATTTTCGTGTCTATTCCATGGCAGTTGTATTTGTCAAAAATCTACCAAAAAAAATAAATTTAAAGATTGAAATATTATATCAAATTTTGAATAATTTCAGGTGTTACGATCCAAAATTCATAAGGGTGTCAGAGGACAACCATGTATTTTTAGAAACTATATACTGGATGTTGATTTTCATGTTTATTGAGAAACCTATTGATCAAGTAACAAATTCTTCTGCTCAGAAACATCACTACCATGAGCAGAAGCAGAAATAGCTGCCTTGTTGGTCTCAATTCCCCTGTAACTGTACAAAATAAATATTTCATAAATGTATAATAAAACCAGCAAAATTTAACTTCAAAATTGTAAATGTTTACTGTGAATAAATGTGACTAAGTACAAAAGCTTAGAATTAATTAAAAGGTGTATAGTTATGTCCCCTCAAGAAAAGTTATCTGTCATCTAACCCCATATGTCTCCAAGACAAGGCAGAAACAGCAAGACTGCTAAAGTGAAATCAGCAGGCAAAAAAGATACAACTGAGTGTAATCAGCATAAATGGTGATAACTCAACCCATAACAGAGAAAAATAAAAGAGAGAGCATAGATTTTGAAGAGCATCAGCCCTGGGGGACACCATAACACACCTGTGTTAATAAGTTAGAGAACAAAAGATGTACTTAAACTGACTACCATCTGACATATAAGAAGCAAGTTAAGAATGAGTGGTTTTCAGAAAAAAAAAAAAAAAAAAAAAGGGACAGACTCTGCCTGTAATACGCAGCATTATAATGGTTCCTGGCCCTAGTGGAACTGCACTCTCTTTCCTACATGGAAGTAGAACAGGGAGCCATGAAAACCATGTGAATTTTGCAGATTTAGGAAAACATTTCCTCAGGTAAGACATAGTATGTATGCACAGAGATATCCACAGAGATGTCCTCTATAGATCAGCAAAGTCTCAAAGCCTTAGATAAAAATTGTCCTTTCTCAGGGAATTTCTGCAAAAATTGTTCAAATAAAGACTATCTAAAATAGATCAAAACTCTTTTCTAGTGTAAACTAGCATATTTCAATACAGTGGAACTATTTTAAAGAATAACAGCTTAAAAATTAGCCAAAAGGTTTTTAAAGATTTCAGGTTAATCAATGAAGTTGTGTAAAGTTGTAGAAAACTTATAAAAAATGAAAGTATTCTGGAGTCAAAATGACAGTCTGTGGTCTGATCTTTCAGATCCTTTGTGTCTTATGAAGCAATTTCCACTTAATCAAAACGGGTAAAAAACACTTCCAGCAAAGAAGTTTCTGAACTCTAAATCCTGATGTTTTATTTTCATACCACGTTACACTAGTGTGAGTGGCTGACTAAGGTCAGATATATTAAAAATTAAGCCAATAATCTTGTACTGGTTAAAACGGTACATTTGTGGTGCCACCATCAGAAAAAAAAAAATACTCTAAAACTACGATATTTTTGGTAGCATTTTAGCTCCCAAAATAATTTTGACAGAACAATAGTCAAGATAAATCATCTAAAATGATGAACTAAATTGAAGACTGTCAGGGTTAAAGTCCAGTCACAATCCTAAATAAAGCTACATCTGCCATCATATATCATTTTTGCAATTAGATAGCTAATTGAACTTACTCAAGAGCCAAGTTATTGAAACTCCAAAACGTTATTGGGAAAACTAAAGTCACTGACTGAACAAATACCTTGCCCATGCACTTCTGGGAGAAAAGGTTTTATTTACTTCTTCTCAAGTTTCTTAAACTAAGTAAGTTACTTTTATTATTTACTGATGGATTAAGACTGTATTGCAGAAAGATTTCTGAGGACTGAAGTCCTCCAGCAAACTATAGAATATGGACAGCACCTATTGTGATGATGAAATTTTCCCCATGTTGCTCTGTCACATTTCTTCAAACCCCAACAAGACAAAATCTCCATGAAGCTTTTATTTGAAGACAAACTGTCACTGACTTCAGCAATAGTCTTTGCTCCTCTCTTTGAAGAATCAGTGTAATCTACAGTGGAGCTCATAGAACTTTTACTGTCATGTTAAAAACAAAGTCTCTTGTCAGAGCCATTAGGCATATATATAAACTTCCCAGAATGAAGTTGTAATCAGGCAGTAGTAAAGGAATTCTTAAAACTTGAGACTGCTTGGAAAAAGGTCAAGCATAAGATGAAATACTCTTGCCTAAGAAAAGCCCTGCACTTTGCCCTACAAAAATAAAATAGATGAAGAACCAAATTTGAAAGCATAAATAATTTCAGCCATTGATCTCTGCTCTAGAAGTTGATTTGATTGCCAACTTATTTATTTTTTACTATTCCTTTGGAAGAATTTCTTATCTTTTTTATAATATCGCAATTTAATTGCTAGATTTTATTTTATTTTTCCACTATATTTCTGGTGGAAAAATAAAATAAAATCATTCACTAAGCATATGGATCCTCAGTTGACCATTCTTACTTCCAATTCAAATAATAAATATTGAAAAAAAAATAATAACTGTAAGAGTCATGTTAAAATCAGGGAATATATATTTAAAATTCTAAATGATTGAAATAAAAGGAGCTTTATAAATATTAAAATGGCAGTTTGTTTAAAAAAAATCTATTAATGCCACTATGTACAATATAGACTACTGATCCTTAGCATAAAGAAAGTAGAAGCTAATGTTTAATACAGGTTGGCTCCCATAATTCTGCCTTCTTGGTTCACACTCATATTGTTGACACTTTGGATGGTATGTCTTCCCTTCAGTCACACAATCACAGCAAGAGTGAGCATATACTCAGCTGTACTACTTTCTCCTACATACAAAATAATGTTTTTGGGGTTTCTTACTCGGACCAGAGATCTAAAATGAGGTGCATTTAGAAGCTGGTGAGTTCTGGTTATGGTTTCCTGATGAAGGGACTGCTGCTGGGTGGGGAAAAGCAAACCAAAAATGTGTACAGCCAGTGCTAAAGCTGGACGTATAGCCAAGGAGGGACTCTGCTTTTTCCATCCTAAGCATGGCAAAGCAAAAAAGCTGTCCCTAGGACATTTAAGGCAGTGATGGCAAGTATCAGCCTGGCTGCTGCTTCTGGGGACTGCAGCATCCTCCAAGGAGCTGTGTGCTGCTGGGGACACAGTGCCCGCATTGCACTAATCCTGAGTACTCCCATTCAGTACAGTTACCAATTTAAGGTTGGTAAGCAGACCTCCAGATTTGGAAAGTATTTGCAAGCTGTGTGCTTCCTCTCATCCCTCCTTCCTCCATGCAGTGAAGCTAAGTGTGCAGGAGAGGGCTTGAGGTCAGGAATGTGCCAGGCTGATGGCGCCTTTGTTTTCCATAGCTTGCCAGGCTTACTTCTGGATGATAGCTTCACAGACAAAGTAGCATATTTTGTCTTCCCAATACCTCCAAATTGCATGTGCACAGAATCCGATATTAGCCTTAGCTTAGCCAAGGGCCCGTGTTAGCAGTGTGACAGGGAGGGAAGCCTGCAATTAAGAGCAAGCTCAGATCCATGCTTAACTAGCAGGGAGAATGACCAATGGCAAACCTCTGGCACTGATGCCCAGTTTGGTGCTGATAGAAATTGGTACTGGTACTACATCAAACTCTTTCTGAAATAATTTTGAGACACAGACATCAAAGGAACTTGCCATCATTGTGAAGTTCTACTATTAATGTAACTACTTTTTAAACTTAATTACTTTTAGGGAGATTTAATTGCAATAATCTTTTGCTTTTTTTGTTTTTCCAAGTTATCATTAACTTAAGGACTTTGCTATTAAGTGGGATCCCACCTAAGGTTTTGCTTTTTATTTTGTTTTGTTTTCGTTGATGACTAACTCCACTGATACCTGTTACTGCAAACATCCTCCTCACTAATGTCCTTGGCACTGTCATGGTCTCATCTAGGCCATGGTTATTCCCTCTGGACCACAAAGTCTTACAGGTACTATGGTCCATCTCAACTGTTGGAAACAATGGGAGGGCAAGTCTAGACTTTTGAAAGTAGGCTTAGCAGTGTAGACTAGCAATGAGGAAACATTGGTGCAATCTGTCTTCCAGTCTGAGGCAGCTTTTGATTTTCACATCACAATTTTCCCCAAACTCTGCCACTGTGTGTAACTGGAGAGTGTTGCTGGTTAAAAACTACCTGCTGGAAAGGTTAAAAAAAAAGAAAAAAAGAAAAAAAGAAAAAAGAACAACAACCCTGCATTATCTACTTTTAAGCCTCTCTTTGGATCTCACCCAGGTCATGGCTTCTGTAAAATATTAGAAAACACTTAGGCAGTCAATGTACTGTATCTACTGCCTCTCCTAATTCACTCTTCCTTTGTGATTCACCTGCTCCTGTTTGCTCTAGTCAATGTAGCTGCTGGAATGCAAGCGCTCATGAGCCGAAATCACCTCCATGCTGCACACTCTCATGCAGCTCAGCACAGCAGGTCCTCAGCCTCACATTTTAATGTGAGACGGACACGAGAAACTACAGCAAGAAAAGTGTATTTCTTGCTGAGAGGAAAGGAAGGAAGAGGAATGGCTGTCATGTTACTTTGGAAGTGCCTGCCACCATGCTGAATGCCATCAGGGTAAGAACTTATTTACGAGAAGGATAGACTGGTCCGACAGTGACACAGATGAAGTAAAGACACTGGTCCATATGTAAATAAATCATTGCCAAGACCTCTAAAATATAAAAATATCATGCTTTCTGAGGGGAAATACTCTTCCAAATACCTTGGTAATTGCTCATAGCTGAACTAGTTTCCATTTTAATTTTATATCCTTTCCTTGTTCATTATTTTAATGGTAAGTTATTTCCATGCAAACTGCATGAAAACATAGCAAGAACTTTAGAATACCAGAACCTTTGTCAGAAACAGATGCCGCAGATGAAAGTGGGCAGGGAGCAGAATTTTTTCCAGACTTTGAAAAAAATGTCGTCTCTGGTAGGTCTGAGCTATTCAGCTCTGAACACCCCTAAATGTTGCAGGGCTTTATATCTTAAAGCTTAACTTAGATCCAGCTGTATCATTAGTTGGGTTACTCAGGAAGACAAGATTTACAGACATAGCTTCTCAGCATGAAAGACATACGTGGAAAAAATTATGCTAAGGTGAAGAACTTCTAAAAAACTAATTAATTAAAATATGGACTAGTTATTGACATGATGTTCAATGATATGTGAGGTTCATAGTACATCCATTAAAATAGTGTGTAACATTAGACAAATGTAAAGATTCATATATGAGGAAATCAGCTGCCACCTGTGGGTTCTATGTCCCTGTTATTATCATTCATGAGCTTTAGGCTGAACATCAATCACCTTTTTTCTTCACTCACTGTTGGAGTAGTTGAACACAGGAGAGAACAGAATTCATCATGGCTGTCCCACAGCAAAAATGAAAAAGGAGCTTTTCCAGTTTTTCAAATGCTAAATGAGAAATTTGAATGAAAAAAGTGTAATTCTCCACTTACCTGTCTTCACTAGCACACAGTTCATGCAATGTTTAACAAATACAACACAACAACAAGTCCATAAAACTAAGAAAGTATTTCAAATAATTGTGTACAAAATGTGAGTATATTTTTATTGTAATTATTTTTTCTTTAATTTCTGATTTTAATATGACATTTTTTTCTACATCTTTTATAGCAGTAGAGCATATATGGAAAACTGGAATTTTACAATAAAAATCCTCTCTATCCCTTAGTGAAATTCTGAAAACTGAGCATGTTGTTGGTGCAGTTTAATGGACTTCTATAACTTATTCAAGTTAGCTCTTACTTTAATGCCTCAGATATTAACTGGGAAGTGCAATTGTATAATATTAAAATTTAATAATATTGCTTGCACAATCATGCAACAAATCCTGAGCGTTAAAAATTACAAATCAAGGTTTATAAGAACATGCTGCACTAAAGCTGCATCATCAACATAACTTCTTTTGCAAGGAATTAATCCAAAGAATTTTTTCACTTAAGTCTTTTAAAAACTCTTCACAAATGCCATCTGGTTATGGCCATTAACTGTGGGAAGAGATTGAAAGGAGTGGCTTTACAGAAATGTGAATAAGACCATTGCACAAGACAAAAAGAACAAGAACATTCAAACCATATATTATATAATAGTTATTTCTCCTAGTAAATATATATACCTGGGGAACAAGTCATAAAATGAAAAACAATACAAGTCTGGAAACCATTTCTTAAATCTTATAACTCCACAACATTGCTTCTTTACAAATAAGGGAAAGTTATCATATAACTGAGCTGGGAAGGTATGGTATTTCTAAAAACAGTCCCATGCTAAAGAAATTAAATATGAATACAGTGAAAATGACAATATTGTTTACCATGGAAATAATATTTGCACAAACAGGATGGAATAACATTTTCTAAAACAACTGAGCAGCTATACTAATGCCGCTCTGTGTTTCAAATGTTTATAGCCAATATATTTATAATAATCTTTTCAAAGGTTTGTGAAAAATAAATTTAATCTTCCTTTTTTTTTCTTTTTTTTTTTTTATTCCCCCAAACTATGCATGGTATATGTGCTAACTTACTGAATTCATCCTTCATGCAATTCCAGTTTATTAAAGAGGTTAAAAATTTATAAAACTCTGATGGGATATGGTTTTAATGCTTCATCACACTACCCATCATTTGCTTTTCAATCTAGATCAGAATGATCTTTCCTACTTCCCTGCAATCACCTACCTGCACAGCTAATATTTTCTGAGCATTCTCCTGAGAGGCTGCCTGGATCCTCGCCAGCCCAGCCTGGCCGTAGAGCCCGCGCTGGCTCAAGTACGCCGCCAGCGCCCTGCGCATCCTGCTCTGCAGCACACACAGCTGGAACGGGAGCCGGGGGGTGTGAGGGGGGGACAGAGGCAAAAAAAGGAGGAAGGGGGAGGATGAAAAAAAAAAATAAAATCACTAGTCAGAGTAGGAGAGGAAATTAATGGCAGTGTTCAAGAAGAATGATGGAGGGAAATATAGAAAGCAGTCAATAGCCCATTCTGCACTGTATGGGCCTGACAGGAATTTCACAGTCTCTTGATTTTTCAGCCCACTCATGTGCATTCATCAGAAACCAGTCACATCTGGCTGCCAGGATGGGGGGTTAATTTTCTCTAAATGCCTCAGCAGTTTTGTTCTAGCTGAGGCAAACTCTGTGACTGCAAAGCTGATGAGTAAAATATTTCTACTTCACCCAGTTTAACTCAAAACCGATAGCCTCGGGACATATTGAACCTTTCTTTAAAAAAAAATAATCTTTTGAAGCTTTTTGAATGGCACATCAGGTCAGGCCAAACTTTAAAATGCAAGTTTAAGACTTTGATGGACGCTAGGGCTCCCCCCCACCCCCCCTTTTTTTTTTTTTTTTCTTTTTTTTTTTTCCCTGTGTAAAGCTTATCATAGCTTGGCAATGTGTGCTTTAGTGCATGACAAAACTAAAGAGAATTAACTTAGCCATCAACTGCTCAGGGAGAACAATAACAGGAAAGAAATTTCCAGATAGAACTTCCTATTAATCTACCTAGCTATAACCATGTGACATGAAAGCATCTAACAGCATTAAATTACACAGAATGCGGCTACTGAGAGTGACACTCCTTAAAAAAAGGATTGTCTAAAGTTGTATCGTGAAGATATCACTTACCATAGGAATTGCATTTGTTACAAAGAGTTATAGTTGATATTATTCAAAGGAGGAATGCTCACCCGATAGGCTTTTGCTATTTGTTAACATTAATTATTGCTAGAATCTACAGTTAAGACTTGTACCAGTTTTTCCTTAATCTGCAAAAATTTGTAACTCATAAACATGGTGCAGCACGTCTCTCATTTCAGAAGAAAAATGTTTAAATATGATCTGAAAATCTACCAACGCAAAATGCTTTTGAAAGACCATGTGCTTTGGTAAATTCTGCAAACATTGCTTCATACTCTAGACCAGCTGTAATTTAGAAGATGGAAGTTTAAACTACCTAAATTATTGCTTAGTTGAAATACATGGTTTTGTTTCATCAAGTTAATTATTTCAATAAATTTCATAGCTATTGTTAGCATGAAGCCTTCAAGAGTATCCCTGTCAACCAGATTAACACAATGGATTGTACCATTCCTTTGGAAATATTACATTTCATTAAGGTCAATGCCACAGGTCAATAATTGGATCAGTTATAAAGAAGCTTTTACATGATAAGATATGACTGCTCTTTAGGAGCAAGCGCAGTGTACCAGGTGAAAAATACACTTTTTCAAAAGAACGTAGATTATAGTAATATCAGGTGAGCTATTACAGCCTAGAGAGTAATTAATGCATATTTTCAAAATTAATGACCTGATTTTCAGAGATACTGAGTTTCCACAAGTCCCATTAGATTCTATGGAAGCTGTGAGTACTCCGCATCTTTGTAAATGAGTCTGTAAAATATTAAAACAGATCTTTGTACATATTTGTTTTGAGTCATGCCAGTGTATATTAAAAATAACATGAGGGAAGGTAGATGAACTCAATGGGAAA
This sequence comes from Cygnus olor, assembly GCF_009769625.2. Classification (NCBI taxonomy): domain Eukaryota; kingdom Metazoa; phylum Chordata; class Aves; order Anseriformes; family Anatidae; genus Cygnus; species Cygnus olor. The sequence continues at coordinate 115,427,477 of NC_049170.1, forward strand.
ATATAAAAATATTGATCTGAATCACAGCCAAAACCTGAAACCAAATATGAATACGTTTTCCAATTTGTAGAAGCATTTCTAAGTGCTACTGCTCCTTTCCTCCTACTTTAAGAATTTTATTTTTTTTCTTGAAATAAATCTCAAGCTTTCCATGGGTCTGTTGTTAGTTCAACTATTTTCAAACCTCATGTTGTTTGATACCATTCTGGAGTCTGAAAAAGAATGCAGGTGAGAGAGGAGCAAAACAACTTGTGATGTTTTAATAAAAGAACCTATTTCAGCCCACTAGAAAAACAACTTAAGTAGAAAACTATTTTTGGATTATCAGAATTCCAATTTTTGTAAAAATATCAAATAATTGCAAGATATAATGTTGTTCTGAGGAAAATGGAAGTTGGGGGAGCATGTGAAAGGATTTGTCATTGAATGGTGAAAGGGAACAGTGGCTATCCAGTTCAAAGACTATCCAGGGTTTTGTCTTGAGAGAATAAAAATACATTCAAAAGTTCCAAGGTTTGACTATTTGAAAATTGCTATAATAAGTATTGAGAAACTGACAGTTTGTAATGGCTGGTGTTCAATAGGACCTTCACTAATGTTTCTCATTTCAAAGAACCAAATAACCACTTGCAAATTACAAGTACATGATAGCTGTTGCTACTATTGTAAGTATCCTGCATCTAATGTATTTCATATTTTGAATATGTTTTATTGTGCCTAGCATAATAGAGACTAAACTCAATATTTATTAATTTTACAATATTAATTGCAACATAAATAACATTCATGCACACAATCAGAAATACATGTCTATGTGGGAAAGTAATAGCTTGATCAAATGTTACCTGAAAGCTTTGAATAAACTGAGGGACTCTCTAACCTAGGAGGGGCAATGCAATTTCCTGAGTCTACTTCAGACCCATAGTTAATGTAATAATTTAAAACAGAAAAAATCCTAAGTCATCCAGCTGAAGAGCACTTCTAGTCCAATATCAGCCTGTAAATTTTGGAAGTTTGGCCATTGTCTCTCTGTCTCTATAGGCAACGACACTTTTCCCTTAGATTCTCTTCTTAGTCGTATAATAGACTCATTAGCTTTTCCTTATCTTTTAAATTTTTATCACAATTTTAAGTAGAGACTTAAGAAATCACAGCATGCATGAGTTGCATATATGACGTTACTGCTAATTCTTCATTTTTTGTTGCTTTGATGCGCTATAAGAGAAACGTGCTGTTTCCTGGACATTTTCAACACACTAAACAAAATGCTGACAGGGAAGGTAACAATATCTTCAGTGTGCAAGGCATAGAACATGCAGAGTAGACAGATATTTGTATGACAGTCTCCTTGTTTTAGATGTTTACTTGCCTATAGGAACAGCACTGAAGGAAAAAGCAAACAAAAAGACAAGAGAGCTTCAGATTTGAGTGATTCAAAAGGAGAGGATTTTTGTTTTTGTCAGTTTGGTACCTCCCACAACTGGAGCTGATACAGGTCTATCGTTAGACCCCACAAAATAATCTTCTGTTAAAGGGACTGTAGGTGTTTCTGCAATCATCAAAACTAAGTTAATTCAGCAAGGAGAAGCAATCACTTTCAAAGAGCTTTCTCTTTTGGATGGGAGGGAACAATTTTTGCAGCAAGTGACTTCTCACAGTCCTCAGCCTACCAACAAAGAGGTGTTGAGCCAGCAGCTGGAGATGTACCTTTGTGAGCTGCTGGGGAGAACAAACGATGCTGTCAAGGAATTGCCTCACCATTCTGCTGCTTTGGGTCTTTACGTCTATTCTTTACTCATATCGTGTTTCCCCTCCATGCTTTGCAGAGGGGAATGTATGGCTCTATATTTATTTAATTCCTAATTTACATGTGGTACTTATCAATAATAGTGTAAATTTTGGAAAAGGAGGTATGAACTAGTTGCCATAGCTATTTTACTAGACAGGAAGCTTAGATTATGGTTTGGGGTATACCAAACATTGTGCCTTATTCTGTTCTCACCTTTATCTTTTGTTGTTGTTGTTGTTGTTATGATAAACCCAGATACTTCACTAAATTCATGCCTGGTTTGCTATAATATGAGATTGAAATTAAGCTACTATTTTAATCTGAAGTTTCTCACTTGAGGGATCAAACTGGGACCAAAAGTATACAACACTTGAAGCTGAGGCCTATTCAAGCCTAACACATTATTCCAGACATCTTGTTTCTAGGTCCTCATTAATTAAAGCTATGATAATATCTAGATTCTCTATACAGTAAACAAAAGATAAATTGTGGTATGTGCCGTACCTCTATTCACCTTCTAGCTGGCATGGCCAATGACAGCCAATAAGATGATGTGGGCATTAAGTGTTAATTCTTGTTCACTAGTTGAGACACTAGAAGGCTTGTACTCCAGTTAGTAGCATATTAAAAAGCCCACATCATCAAACATAGGCTGCTATTACAGATGGGAATAACACTGGGCTTGCACACTTTCATGTACTACAAGACCACCTTCGTTTTGCTGTAGTGTGAGACTAGCACCAGAAAAACTTGGCCCCTGAGTTTGGTCAAGTTATTTTAAATAAAGAGACATTGTTTGCTGGTACAATATCAAAATTAAAGAAAAAAGAATAAAAAATCCTGCATAGACAAAAAGCAATTGTATTGTATTTTGAGCAGAATATTTTCCAATTTCATTTTTTGGCCATTCACAAGGACACAAAATTTTCGCCTGCTTATCTTTCATTACACAGTCTAGCTGTGTTGGACTAGACCAATGCAGATTATAGACATATTTGACAACAGACACAGAACTAGGGGTGTTTACTTGGTTAAACATCAAATGGCATCTGGCACCATTAAGAATACAACAGGAACAACACATGGAACTCAGTCATGATGCTTTTCCGGTGGTCAACAACACAGTACTTGGTCTGCTTCTGTTGCCAGTTCTAGCCAGGGACTACACACTAGCATCATACTTGGTTATGATTACAAACCCAATCCTCCTCACAGATGTTTTTAATTAGTGAGATTCAACTGATCTGAATACAACTGTTCCTGTTTTACACATGAGAATATAAAGAGAGAATCAGACCCTCTATGAATAACATTTCATTTTATTTTCCAAAATTATAATTATTCATAAGTTATGTATTCTACATTCAGACTACAGACTTGCATCTAAGACATTTGATCTAATAAAACTGCAAGGTTCTGAATCACATAAAACAGTAAACATTATAATAGATCTAAAATGAGATATATTATAGGCAGGACTAGTATGCTTCTTACCTCGAAAGAAGATTCTCTTTTAATTTTGCCAAACTTTAAACATTTGATCAAAAAATGTGCATGGCAGGTGTTTGCCCCAGGCTAGATTTGTTTGGATAACCCAAGCAGTTTGCTTTTTCTCTGAGGTTTTCTGGGCAAAATACTTTACTCTGCTCCTGTTAAAAAAATGTAGTGATGTCTGCTTTTCTAGATACAGTGTTCAAAGGTGACTGAAATATCACAGGGGGTGACATTTTTGTATATGATGACTTCATAAAAATCATCTGGTGAAAATTATAGGCCTTTGGAAAACTTCTGACTGCAGATAACCACTAGGAAGTTTTTCCATTTTTATCAGCTAAAAATTTTAAAAACATTGTCCCCTGTAAGCATTCTTGAGCCTCTCCCTGCTCCTAGACTTGACCAGACTGTTAATGTATCAACCTTGCCAACCAAGTGAGAATGCTTATTTCTATATAACTTTACCCTGTACATAAGCCATCTTCACAAAGCAATTTGTTATACATCAGTTCAAGAATACATCACTGAAACTTAATTTTCGCTATAGTGGCTATTATTTCAGCACAGGATGAGATTTGTCACTAACAATGTGCCTATCTCTATATCAGCATAAATATGCATCTTTTGATGCTCACCAAACATGGAGGAAAAAAAGTAATTCTGAAAACTGGAAGGTATGTTTGCATCAAACTGAAGCCTGGGTTAAGGATGCCCACATACGATTAAGAAATTGATCTTGTTAATCAAAATTTGTGTAATTCTAACAACAGAAGCTTAATTTAGGCTTTACAGAGCTATGCTAAGATACAGTAATGGGAGATCTAATAAGGACACAAAAACCCAGAGCATTAACATGGAATATTAATTGCCAGTACAATAATACTTTACCATTAAGATTGAAGAGACTTAGAGACACAGCTGCTCCAAATAAAGGTTCATTCCAGACTGAAAACAATCTAAGGAATTACATATTGAGACATTTTAAAGAACTATCATTTGCAGACACAGGAGGTAAGTCATAGCTAATTGTCAAGTGACTAAAACCATTTGTGAATATTAAAATGAAGAAGAAATGGAGTAAGCAACAGCAAAAAAGGAAAAATATACATAGCTGAGGCAGATGAAAGAAACAGATGGGCAGAGCATTTCCAAGAATTCTCACTAGACTCAGCCCACAATCAATACCATATTTTGATGAAATATTATGAAATATTATGAAGCTAAACCATTTAACATTAACAATAACCAGTTGAGATGTCAGCCATACACACAGCAATCCAGAACCTAAAATCGTCAAGGCAGACAGCAATGATGTTGTCACCAAGAAATGGATCACTAGATGCCACCATTTAAATGAAACTCACTCAGAGAAAAAGATCCCTCTCCTTCCTCCTGCAACAGAAATCTTTTTCTGTGGGGGTGTAACACCCCACAGGAGGTAGGATGAAGCTGGACACAAATCTCAGTGAACAATAGTCTGGATTCAACTGAGGTAAACACGAATGAACTACAGATATTCATAGTAAGGACCATCATAAAATAATACACTATATGCAGCACATCATCAATTCTCAAAAACCCTTTGAAAGCTTATATACACCTGCAATCATATAGTTAGTATGAATGAGGTTGGTGCTGTGAAGAAGGCAAAGGATGACGGAAGAAAAAGTGCACTATAATGAGCAAGGCTCCTGAATGTAACTCTGCAGAAATGTATTATTTTTATGTCTCTGCCACACCGTACCCTTGGCATGTTAACCAAATCATTTAACACCATTTTTTTTTCAGAGATAATTGGGAATTTTGTGCTTTCCCTTTTTTTTTGGGGGGGGTGGTCATGGGGGGGGGGGATGTTATCCATATTAAGTCTTTAATTTCCAGACTTGATTAGCAATTAGCAATGATAGATTCACCTGAAGACAGTAGGAAGACTTGAAATCACAGTGTACCATGAAGGTATTTTTCTAGCATTACTAGACTGGGGCTAGATCTGCAAAAGGCTTTAGGTATCTCATTGCTATGTTTGGCAGGTAAAAACATAGTTATCTATGTATTTGACAGTACAGGATGCTAAGAGTATTTCATTAAATTCTTGTATTAAAACACAACTCTGGTTTATATTCAGAGAATATAATTCTTTTGACACTACTCTTGACTGACGTTGATATAAGGGATACAGAAACCTGACATTCTGGGTTCAAAATAATATTATTTCATAATTCTGCAGTAGTCCCTCATAACATGAGACATCAGGTTATTACAAAATATAGCAAGCCAAAATGAAACTAACAGAAGTATTAACTACTAGTCACTGCTATCACCTCACTACAATTTTCAGATCTAAGCAAATTACCATTACATTTCAAACAAAGAATAATATGTCACTTCTAAATCTACACTCTATTTTCAAATGATGCTAATCTTATATCAGAGGACCCAATGTGTGTGTCATATTAATTCAATAGTGCAATGTGAATGCTAAATTCTATGTAAATGACATAAGCCTTATCAGTTCCATTCATTGTTACAACTCAAACAACGGCAATTACAACAACTCTACAGATTTTGGCGCTGTAAGAATGGCAGATTTATTAGCAAAATCCAGTTAATATTTATCTTTTCATACTGTTCAACTACCAAGTTACACCTGTACAATATACAAAGCTCCTAGGTAATGAGATATTTCTTTATTGTCAAATCTGCTCTACAGACTGCTGGTAAAGATTACATAGCCCATTTAAATAAAGCTTTTTTGTCAACAGACTGAATATACTTTAAAAATGAGTAAAAGCCTCATGAAAAAAACAAACCTCAGCTGATGCGCAAGTATACATGAAAAGATGCACTTTTTTTTAGACCTTATTCCAGTTGTGAATGCTTTGGTAAGCAGATTAGCAATGTTAAATTAAAGGAAATAAAGAAATAAATAAAGAAAGAAAGAAAGATAGAAAGAGAGAGAGAAAGAGAGAGAGAGAAAGAAAGAAAGAAAGAGAGAGAAAGAAAGAGAGAGAAAGAGACAAAGAGAGAAAGAGAGAAAGAGAGAGGGAGAGAGAGAGAAAGAAAGAAAAAGAAAGAAAGAAAAAGAAACAGAGAGAGAAAGAAAGAAAGAAAGAAAAGAAAGAAAGAAAAAGAAAGAAAGAAAAAGAAAGAAAGAAAGAAAGAAAGAAAGAAAGAAAGAAAGAAAGAAAGAAAGAAAGAAAGAAAGAAAGAAAGAAAAAGAAAAAGAAAGAGAGAGAGAAAGAAAGAAAGAAAAAGAAAGGAAGGAAGGAGGGAAGGAAGGAAGATAACTGTCTTTCAAGATCTACTGAAAAACAAACAAAAGGCCAAAAAATCAGAGTACAATCTTATACTAAAAATACTGGATAAAGTGAAAAGAAAGAAAAAAATAAATTTGAGGAAAGAAATTAAAGACTAACATTATGACTTTTAACTCCTGTCAGGAAAAAATAAGGAAAGGAGACAATCCTTTATAAGATCAGGACATCTTTCTGCTTGTTGTGGCTACTTATTATAAGCATTTTTAATACTAGTTTGAAAACGAAAAGTGTGCTTTCTGTATTAGGCTCCTCAAAATGTAGCCTAGAGCTTGATACTGAGTAGATATAGAATATATTTGATGTTATTCTTTCCTCAAAGATTTTTATACTGGCCAATTTCTACTGCTGTACAAGGGGAATATTATCTGTACTTATCCAGACATTTCTCTATATATCATTTAGTAACACTGATAATCAAATACTGCTACTTTATCCTCAAGAGCCTGAAAAAATGAATGTAAACATTGTGAAAATGTGTAGATAATTTTCCTTATCCCAAACCAAAGGCTTTATTATTTTTAAATAATTTTTACCTCCAAAGCTCTCATCTACAGAAGTTCATGACTTTTCCCAACTTGCATTTGTTATTTATTCAAGGCCATTAAAGGAATGTGTCAGACAGCACAAGCTGAAGTGTCAAAACCCTACAAGTAAACAAGATCACTCCAAGGAAGTTCCTGACCTTGCCATTAATTTCTCCTGTTAAAGCAGCCATAATCTCTAATCATTCCTTTTACAGACTCTACTGCTTACTCCGAAGAGAAAAAAATGTACAATATAATAATACCATATCTCATCCTCTGTCCCCTCCTAAAGGATTTCTGAAGTATAATTGTTAACACCTTATTCAAAAAGTAAACTAGTACACTTCTGGCATTCAGTGTTGTTGAGAGTGTTTTTTCATGAGCTTGTAATCTTGAAAATAAAACTAATAAACTACCTGATTAATATGAATATGTTACGCTACTTTCCCAAACAATTTAATAGTGAGCTTCATCTTTATGAAAGGTGAATTCTTGCCTTCTTTCCTACATTAAAATACACTGAGATTAATTATCAAAATGTACTTAAGTTGTAGATCTAGCAGAATACAGACAGCATCCTGCATCTCTTGAAAAATGAACATAAAATATTATGACGATAAACATTTATATTAAGTTGTTGTTTCTGATTCATATTAAGTATGTCCTGATCATTGCAAAACAGTAAAATGAAATTTAAAAGAGCATTTGTTTTTCTAGATGACATATACATTTATCAATTATCCCTTATGACTCCATGAGAACACAAGGATCACATATCAACAACATCTTGCTTTCTGGCCAAAAGCTGGTCTATTGTGACTAGGTATTATTGTCATTGTGTTTATGTTTCTAGGCCTTTGGCACCTGACAGTGATCTCATCAGACCTGACAGTCACTAGCCCATTCCTAGATCTAGTCTCTGTGCACTGTGACCATGTGCCAGAATAGCCCAGGTCATATGATGGGTGCCTCAGCAGTCACATGCTCTTGGCTGCTTGGCTGAATGACCACCAGCATCCCTTTAGCTGTGATAGAAACTTGACTTCCAGTCACCTGTTTCAGGACCGATATGGTCTTCAGCTGAACAAAGACAGACTTTGCAAAGGAGTTGCAAAGGTTGGGTTTGCATAATAAACCACCCCACCAGCATCGGCAACCCAGGGATTGGATATTCTGCAGGGCCAGTGTGAGTATTGAGAGGTAAGTGTGCTTCCTGGAAGGCAATGAATCAATCAAAAGAACAGCTGGCCAATTAAGATGTGCATAACTTCTTGCCAGATGTTACCTCAGTGCTGATGGCTGACTGCATCTTAGAGATGCACATTGTTTCTCAATCCCTGGGGCTACTTTTATATCGTTAAATAAACAGAGCTAGGAACCATTCTCTGGCGGTAAGGCAAAGTGGAACAGTCTGGCTTTGTCCACACTATACAGTCCACTACCACTTCTTTGCCCTATGCGATAGCCTCTCTACCCTAAAACAGAAGTAGCATTTCAGGGGGCATGACGGGTTACCTGCTGAATGACAGAATGAACATGAAGGCTGTGTTTCAGCCTATGAAGATGAGACAGAGGTATGTGCTACATACACTTGGCTGTGGCCAAGCCTCTTGAGATAGTGGTGGGATACTGTATGGTGCTGAGGGAAATAAAGCTGGTGCTGTCCCATCCATGACCCCTGCTTGGAGCAGTCCCTGTTGTGTATTGACTTGTGTTAGGCTTTCTCTTGGAAAGTGTTAGCTAACGCAAACCAAAACAGAGCAGGGCACTATAAATAATCAATATGGAGGACTATAGAGTAGGTCATGCCAGGTTCTTAACCCTCTTTTATTTTCCAGGTTAGATGTAGCCTTCATGGCCAAACAGTATCCTGAGCTTCCTCAGGATAAAAGTGTCTTGGGAAGAGTCAGATACGTACACGCTTTTCATAAACAATAAGAGATTAAATCATAAATAATAAGGATTTGAGAACAGGATGGAATTAGGAAGAGAACATGAAGGTTGGAGGGGGTCCAACTACACTAAGCAGAGAAAGATAGGGAAGATATTTGTAGCTGGAGGGCATTACAGTAGGTCAGGCTAGGAGCTACACTGTGAAGCAAAAAAATAAAAAATTAAAAAAAAAAAAAAAGAAAAGGAAAAAGAAAAAAAACCATACCCTGAGGGTGATAAACTGAAGTCTTTAATTAAGTTACCAACCAACCTGTTTTGACATCCTTAGTCTAACCAAACACTCTTTTCTTCTTATCTGGCACCAGATATTTCATAAATCTTATGAAAAATTCTTCAACCTACTCATCCTCTTCATGACTATGACTCTAGCTCTGAATTATGTATTTATCCCAGCAGCTGATTTCTTGGCTCAGGGGTCAACATAATATGACAGAATGGCCTTTCTTGCTGACTAAGCATAAACATCTTCTGAGGTTTACAGAGTCATATTCCCATACCCATCACACCTACACATCAGCTTCTCTGTACAGTCGTTCATCCTGTATGATTCTTGGTAGCATTCTCTCTGAGACCTCTAACAAGTTACGTAATTCTCAAATCTGAGAACAGAGTACCCAGATAGTCAGTACTTGTTAGAATTTGTCTATATTTCCACACATCATTATCTGGATGCCTTCAGTCAGGATGGACATTGCATTGCATAATTATTAAAGGGAAGACAGAGATTAAAATGGTGTTCATAGAACGAAATGGAGTTTACAGTCAGAGGCTTAGCTTCAGTCTGTCATAATACGTACTGTATTAACTAGTCATTAAGGTAATTGGAATAAATAATTGCAGGCCTTGCCTGAATCCTTTGTCCTCAGGAGGGCTTAGACATTCAGCCACATTTCTGTGGAAAACAGTGTGAGCAAATAGAAATGGCTCAATGAAGTCACATACTGGCAGCAATCAGTCACTCTGCAAGTTCTGTAAGTCTCAAAGTACAAGAGATACCAAGAGTGCTATACAGACTCACATAGTGTGATGTAGATTAGGACAAAATGCAAAGGAGAAGCTTAAATGATATTAAAAAAGCACTATTTCATTGCGCTTCTTTCTCTTCTCAGAAGAGGAAAACCAAAGGAGAGGAAGAAGAAAGAAGAAGATGATGAAGAATAACAACAAGGACAAAAACAAGTATGTGTCTGAGAAGGCAAGAATGAGAATTCTCCACCCTAACAGTACATCTCTGTTTCCTTCTGTAATATTCCCACACAACATTCCATAGACAAAAAAAGGAAAGAATGCCATCAAAAAAAACCCTCCAAGTTGTATATCTGAGTAAACAACAAACAAATAAAACAATTCTTCACGTTGTTCTACCTGCTCTTCTATTCTCTACAGTGCCTTCCTCCCTTCAAATTTAGAGAGCTCAGTCAGTAGACAGAAGTCTGCTATTGTGTTTACAGTCTGAATTTCAAAGCGTAACTTGTGTTTCTTCAGGTACGTACGTGGACTGTGAATAGAGCAGACTACTCTGAGTGCCAGCAGAATAAAGTAAATCTGTGAATACAAAAAAACTGCAATTGTTTTTCTTCAACAAAATTGCTGCAGATAAGAGGACAGGTTCAAATGGATGTGGACCACAGAGAACACTGAGTGGTGTGGCACACAAGACGGCTTATAATGATATGCTATACTGTTAATGTGCACTGTGTCAACTGCAGCAGTGTAGGTTTCAACAGTGCTGTTTTATACTAAGGAAAGACTAATTTGTGCAATTTTGGCTTTCATTATTTTGTCTTTATTTAGTCACCTAATTACTTAAAACATTCGTTAGCAATTCTCTGTGCTTCCAGTTCCAAACTTTTACTCAAGCTTAATTCTGATATTTCTGTGTACACATCATATTTAACTTACTTTTCCTCCTCAACAGCACCCAGAGATTGGCAATGATCTATTAGATTGTAATGCTATTTTAAATTATTTACCGCATTTCATAATAAATTATAAATCAGCACTTTATGTAGCAACAAGTTAATGGGTAAAGTCTCCTCTAAAAACTTTAATCACATGATCATGTTCTGCATATCAATAAAAAATTAATGTAAAAGCTAAATAACTTTTCATTTCCTTATACACTGGGAAGTTCCCAGTTGCTTCATCATTTGTAAAGGAAAATACTTGTGGGCATTCCCATTTTCTGGAAGTAGCAATTGTAAGAGACAACATCCTCATTTTTCATCTGCAGGCTACAAGTGCTACTTGTCACTCCCTTGGTCCCCTCACTTGGAGGACCCATAGCACAGTTCCTTCCCCATCTGCATATCACAGTTTCGAATGCAAGGAAAATCAGGGCCCTAAAGCGTCCAATGTGCATGTGGGTCTTATCCCACTGCTGACTGGGAAATAGCCAGGATGTGCACCCAAAAACTAGAACTGGTGCATCTTTGTTTCAGAGCACAGAAGAAGCCTGAAATATCCAAAGCTGAATCTTGAATTTCACAATCTCCTTCCAGGAAAAGTATCAATAAGTGCTGAAGATTGCAGCACTCCAGTAAAAACACCCAAACAGGACAATCTCATTTTCAATTTATGAGACAAATCAAAACTCAAAAGCAACAATAGTAGTGCAATTAACTACAGTAGTGAAGCAACTAAGATCAAATTTGCTAAGCATCTTTAACGGCCCCTAGGATTTGTCAGTTTTACTTTGCAGCAAGGAAACTGGAAGTCCTAAGAGGCCAGACTCTGGCCGAGATAGATCCAAGCCTCATCCCTTAGCACCACAACAGGGAGTCTATTAACACGGACAAGGCTGACTGCCTTGAAATTGCAGTCTCTTAAAACACCAACATTCTTGGCCCCAGTGGCACAAGGCCTCAGGACCTGTGCCCCAGATTTAGGGAATCACCTCAGGACCTCCAGGTTTCGAGTGTCTGACTTTTGTGTAAGCCACCAGAGTCACCATTGCAGAAATGGGATCTGAGTCCTTGTTGTTGGGGGCCACAAAGACAGACTACCTCATTAATGTTGTTGGCAGATTTTCATTTGTTACAATCACTTGTGTGTTTCTGAAAGAACAACAAAAAATATGCAGATCTAAAATATAATTTGATCAAAAAGTTTTTTTTATATACCAATTGTAGCATCTATTACACAGGTATTATATTTACGAGGCGAATTTGTTACATAGAAAGCATCAAAATAAAAAGGTTAGACAAAAAATGTTGATCACTGCTTCCAAAGATGTACATATTTAATGGAATCTACCTTAAAATTTGCATCTATGTTCACTTCTTTGCAAGGATTATGATGTAGAGTTATCTTTTCCAAACTCTTGAAAATTCTCCAGAACTGATGAAAATTCAAGCGTGTATGAAAACAAGGAAGTCATTACTATCATGTAAGCTTGAGATTGTTTTTCACTATGTTTGTCAAGAACTTTGAGCTTCTTTCAAATGCAGTCTGTATACACAGTTTCAAACAGTAGTTTTCCTAGATAGAAGAGCTGACAGCAGTAATAAACAGGACAGAAAACACATTTCTGTTTAAACAATTTTAATGAGGTAGTACTTAAACCATTAATGACTTGAGTAAGTGACTTTGATAACCATGAGTTAGTCAGTAGGTCCCACCTATCTTGATTTCCAAGTTTCCTAACAGTAACAATCACACAAATAGATTCAGTATTATGTTCCTGATTGCCAGATAAAGGAAAGATGCAAAAAGGAATCTAGTTAATGCCTTTATAATCACACACAATTACCTTAAAAGGACAATAAAAAGGAAAGATAAATGTTCAGAACTTAGGAAATGCCAGACCTACAGTTACTTTTGCAATGTTAATTTAAGACCCTATGTAATACGACATAGTCTTATTTATGTTTCATAGCTTTTTTCCTGTCTTTTTTAAAGCAATGGGTGGACTCACTTTGCAAACAGATGAACAAATACTCAAGAGAGTATTTCCGCAAGAGAATATTACTGCAGAGTATAAAGATATTTCATGTGAGATAGAGCTAAAAGGGGGTGAGTTTCAAAAATTTTCTTGAGAGCAAATAGCTGAGATTTAGAAATCTTTAGTTCCTTCGTTGTCTCTAAAAGGAGATTGGCCTTAATGGACAAAGTTTCTTCCATTTCTCCATAGACTGACTAATTTATTGGAAAACTTCAGTATCTCCCTACTCTACTCTTCCTGTCTCCTTGTCTTGCCACTTCCAGTCTCCATTCCACAAACATTCAATCTAATTCTAGGAAGTCTTAATCACACATTCCCTGTATTTCCTAAAGGACAGTAAAATCTATGTCTTAAGTAGCCTGAAACTGAATTAATAGTGGACCAAGGGATTTTTTCCCATTCTAGAAGCATGTTTCAACATTGCAAAATAAAGGAGGACTATGGAGCAAGCTCTATCACTGGACACCTGATCATCAACACTGTTAGTTTACCCTCTGGCTTTATTTCAGATTATCCCATGTGATCTCTTCCAGACAAAGACAGCGCATAACTACTCTAGGAACTTCTCCCAGGAGGCTTTATATCCTCTGATACCCTACATGTTATCATGCCACGTCTCATGGGATGTTATACATACATTCACTTAAATATTATTAAAACAAGACAAAACAAACAACAAACAACAAGCAAACAAACAAACAAATGAAAAAAAAGCTACTCAGGTGCATTAGTGTGATTTCAAATAAATGAAACGGAAATACAGTAGTACATAGTATTAACCACCAGTTAGGCCCACAATGTCCCAGATGAGCTCCAGAGGATTGAAATCCATGGACAAGTGCTGTGTAGAGTGGACAAGCCGGTGGCAAAAAGTCAGACTTAGTGCAAGAAACACCATGTAAGCTTGAGCTCAGGGAACTCTCCTTGGCTTCCTTTTTTTTTTTTAGGATGTTTTTATACATCAAAAGTGTCAGAAAAGCAATGCTGTCAGTCATCCATGCAATGACAATGACGAAAAATTGAAAGTATAAAAATCAGAAGCTATTATTTTTTTCTGTGTTTTTTTCCCCACATGTTTGCATGTGTTTCTCTTCTACATTTCAGGACACATGTTCAGCTTCTAAAAGCAGCAGTAACAATAGTTACAGCTCATCTTAATCAGTTGTCCCTTTCTGCAAAAAGGAAAAGAAAGTAAAAGCCTTTAAACAGGACCTTCCCTTTATACATTTTTTGCATCAGAGAAAGGGAATGGGAGATAATACATATATTAAAGCTTTACTTTCTACAGTACATTTTGAACAGTTTCCTCTTTTTTTTTTTTCTTTTTTTTTTCTCTTTGATAGTATACGAAAATGTTTTTAATAGTGATTGCTTGCTATATAGCTAAACTGGCCAGATTAAAAAAAATACTCCGAATATATTCTGAACCTCAAAGTTTCTTTTACTGTCTGCCTGTATACGGCCTTATACAACTTTGACTTCTGCAAAAAAAACAGCAAAATTAACACAACACATCAAAGATACTTGCTTTACAGAGATCTTGACAAGATCTTCCCTGATACATTTGTTTAGTCCCTGTCCACATGCATTGTTTCATCCTGAATAACCCTATGACATCCTCACATCGGCTTCATCTTTGGCACACTCTTACTTCTGTCTTTGGCATCACAAGAGGACAGAGGCAAGGTGTATGAGTGTGGGAGAAAAAGATTTTTTGTTAAAAACTGAACATGAGTAAGTATATTGATAACCTTCCCACGACAGTCTATATGGTCTGTTAGCCAGCTGATGCAATGGCAGGTACAATCAGCACACTGAGAAAAGATCCTAAGCACTGCACATGCACCTTGCTTTCTTTTGGATGCACAAACAAGCAGGGGAACATATTGTGCTTCAAAAGCTTCCCACTTCGGAAGATCAGGAGAGCAGGACCGCAGGGCACACAGCAGGCGCATCTACCTTTCAGTGCAGACACAGTTATTGTATCCTAGATAATAAAATTAGTAAGTCTGTTTCAAGCTAAAGACTAGGTTGGCTAGCATACCAACTGTTTTTCACTCCTCTAATGCAAAATAATTGCATATATGGATGCTTTACACTATTCTAGAGATTGGAAAAGCTGTAAAGAGTGTATCGATAAATTTAGCCCTACAAGCTTAATTTATTAAAACAACTACAACAACACATGAAAACAGACTGAAATCACTTTTCTTTAAATATTTCATTCAAAAGTTGTAAAGGCCCCTTAACCCTGATCCTTTCTGAGGTCAATCATATGTGCAATATAGAATAAAATATTACTATTTTTTTCTATTACTTGAAAAGTATGAATAAAATAAAACCACCATAGGTCCAAACCAGGAAGAAAAACAACTTCGCTGTCAAAACTAGCTCATCTAAGGCAACCATTTCAGCATAAATACAAAGCTCTAATCTTGTATGGAGGCTAGATAACAGAAAATTATAGAAGTCAGCTATTTTTCTACAGGTAGCAAATAATGAAGAAATTTTAAATATATACTGAAAACCCATATAAGTACAGAGCTTTGAATTTGATCCGTAGTCTAGGAAAATCACTTTTGGCAGTTACATAATAACTAACAGGTTGACAACTGAAAAGCTGCATGTTGTTGGACATTGAAAGATTTGTAATACAGAGCTCACTGAAATACAGCCACTAAGAGTGTAGAAAAAGTAGTTTATTCTATCATATAATCTGATAAGTATTTATTGTATAGTTCAAGACTGAATCTTAATAAGACTTAAGGACTCTCCTAGTTCACTTCCCCCAGCAGAGTGTATGTTTGGCTGGTGTTTTTTTACTGCAGGACCGCTTTAGGTAAAACAAAACAAACAAACAAACAAAGCATACGTTTTCTCCCCAAAACTGAAATGGCACAAAGCAAAGGTGTTAAAAAGAGCTAAAATAAGTAAAAAGATGGGTGGGACTGTATGGTGATTTTAAGTTTGGATAATCATAACATTGTAAATACAATAACTGATAGTGAACACCTGTTTACAGTATTATTCTACTAATTTGATTATCATACTGTATGCAGGAAATGAAACAATTGCATTTGCATGCCTACAGCTCAAGTCTTTTATTTTCCGTGGATCATACATGTATCTAGACAGGTGTGTTGGCTTCAGGCTATTTTTAACTGCAAAACATCTGAAATCACAACTGTGAACTGGTTCTGCAGGTGAAAATATTCCTGGCAGAGTATTTACGTTCAAATTTGAAAAGTCATCTGCTCCTTAAAGAAAAAGTATATTAATGATTAACGATGACCATGGTTTTCAGAATTGGCTTCCTGGCTGGGACCCATATTTATAATTCTGTCTTTCAAAAGGACTGTGTTTTTCTAGTAAATATTGGGCTACTATTATCTAGGTGCTTAAATAAAATGTTTAGATACTGAGGATGAGGCATGGGAGTTTGAAAGCCTGCCCAACATCTAAATTAAATAATATTGTGCCACAAACTGGTATGAATAGGAACTGCAAGATCACAGAATGAAGACTGCAGCCACACCATCTGTCCACTCTGAGGCTTCAGAAACTCAAAAAGCTTAACTTGAAAAATCCTAACAGCTCATACACCTATTAAGAAAATACTGCTTGAGGGAGAACATGGAGCTCTTATGTGCACAGCAATGAACTTCAATTCAGTATAAGTTTCTTGTCTGTCAAGATTTTTAACTATTCCTTTTCATAGCTTCAGGAAAAAAAATAAAAATAAATCTGATGGGTTGCTGATCAGAACTGTTATTCTGATGGTGAAATCCCAAAGGGAAACGTGCTTCAAATATGAAGTATTCCCTCCAGAGTCCCTGGCAGTCACTGAAAGAAGAACTTCTTGATGTATAAAGACAGTGTCACCATTGTCAGAGAATACTACAGCAGGAAATGAACCACAAAATAAAAGCAATGTCTTTCTTCCTAGGAATCAAAATAGTTGTTGTGGTTTTTTTTGTTTTGTTTTGTTTTGTTGTTGTAGTTGTTGTTTTTTTTCACCTAAAAACATTTTGGAGAATGAAATCCTGATGGAACCTTGCACACATTATGAGAAAAAACACTCATCTAGTTTTTTTAAATGTGCATATACTTACACAATTACTCAGACTCATAATTTATAGAAAGCTAGAATGTACACAACACATAGAAAAGGTCTCCATCAAGAAATCAAAATATAATTTTATAGAAGGTGGAATAATGTACAGTTCACAGCCAACTTAACTTTTCCAACAAATGGAGCCATAAATGCAATTTTCTGTCCTTTGCTCTGAAGAATTAATTTTAAGATATTCATATTTTTCTTCAAGTACACCTTAAGTCTCAATTAAGCCACAAAAAGCTACAATAAAGTAACATTAAGAATCAACTTAAACCCATCATAGCAGGGAAATTCAGGCTTAAGCTAAAAATTTTTTCTCACTCCTCATCTTTAAATCACTCTGTTGTGGTTAGGAATTGTGTGGCTTGGAGAAGTGTGTGATCTTTCATACTGCACAATACATATGTTCCAGCGCTTAGGTTAAAGGAAAGTCAGAATTTTTAGCCTTAACTCTGAATTTCTTTACCTTTGAAGGCTTAACTCAAGCATCTATAATTACTTTAACATGAGCTTTTTACATATATATATATATATATTTCACTCTGGACTAGAAAGTGGAATTTGTAAAGCTCCTATTTGCTGTGTACTTCAATGGCACTCTCTCAATTTAAAAGATTGAGCACCACTTACTACATGAAACTGAATATATGCATTTTTAAATGGCACTTAGACATGAGTGGCTTAAATGTGGTAAAAAAGGCTTACACATTCCCAATATAAGTTACAAATTCAAACATTCAGGCATGAAAATCTTTTCCCTAAGTTGTTTTCAAGCTTCATCCTTTTTTCTGCAATAACTAAAGCAAAGCCACAGTAGCTGCAGCCATTTGCATCTAAGGAAGAGATGTTTTGCTTTGGTGATATAGTTAATGAGTCTAAAAATATTCAGTATAATAATTCTGTCAAAGCCCCCACAGTCTCCTCAATGAGCAGAAGCCTGCAGGATTCCAATGGGGAGCCAAGTAATGAGCTCTCAGCATTCGCTCCCACACCGTCCAGACGAAATATACTCGGGCCTCAACGGTTCCACATCATTAGCAACATGAAACAAAGACACATGCTTGACTTTAATAAGCGACTAAAGTTGCTGGCTTATTAGGCTGTCACTGCACATAAACTCTATTTCAGTGTGACAAAACAGTTTCCTGCAAACAACAAAAAAAAAAAGGATTAAAAAAAGAAAAAAAAGGAGGGGAGCACTTTTGCAAACAGAGGTCAGTGTGATTTAATGCAGTAAGTGATTGAATGGATTTGAACGAAGGCACATGGGAAGTGATGGGTTTCTGACACCGACTCTCACGGGCACACTGCAGACTGCAGTTTCACTGCTGGAGACGATGTTTACGGTGGGTTGCAGTGATCAGACTATAGGCATATGTGACTGAGTTTTAGTTGATATTCCTGCAAGACAGGAAGTGAAGAAGCTTATTTCCCACTGGGAAAAGGTTCAGGCATGATTAACTTGGGCATGACCAAATAGGTCAATGATATGACAATGAGTGTCTAGCACTACAATTAAGTGGGAAAATGTGTGTGATTTGTTTCCTCTTGTTCTTCACATACCAATAATGCATTAGCAAGGATTCATTTAATCTCTTTCATTATATAAAAATTGATAGCAACACTGTACGGCAGCCTTAATTTGAATATATTTGTTTAAACTATATTTATCACTTCAGCAACATAGTCACCTGATGAACACTCTTCAGTGTTTAAACTTTAATGATTGATCTACAGGACTACTGAGAAGGTTTTTAAATCTTAATTTCTGCTAAAAGTGTACCTATGTATAGAGAAGAAAATATGATAATATTTACATTTAAAGAAAGTTGGCCTTTGATCTTAAGAAAACTGAGCGTTAGAGATGTGCAGGGAAAAATCCTCCTGTGCCACCAGCTTCTTCCCAAGTTCAAACATTCTCCTTTTTCATATGAGGGTGACGCTGGGATTTCTGTTTGTTGTTTTCTAATTATTATTATTAGTAGTAGTATTAATTATTATTATTATTACTATTATTTCTTTATTTATTGTTGTTTCATGTGAAGAACTGGAGAAAGAGATTAACAGAGGGGCTTGCTTATGCCAGAAGAAACAACCACCAGGTGGCTATGCCACTCATCTGAAGGTTAAAGGATCAAAGCTCAGGTTCTATGTTGTGTTTTAAGTCAGAGCAGGATTGGATATTTTCATGCATTATGGAGTCACTAGTATAGGTTAAACAGAAACAAATAAGAAAAATCTATGCATATGTATTCAATTGTCTGGACTTAAAAAATCCATATAGATTATTTGAAACAGATGCTAAAGTCCCAGTCTGCACTGGGTTTAAGCAACCCACTACAAGCAGAAATTCTTAAAAGTCCCTAAGACTTTGTGCCTGTTATAGCTTTTAGTAAAGTCCTATGAAGAATTCAGTTAAAAAAAACTGCCATGTTTTCAAGGAAAAAATAAATTCTTAACCAGCTATGCTCAGCTTGTTTAAATATTTATTTCATCCAGAACACTTCTCACAAATGTCACTCAATTTCTGAGCTAATTCTCAGACCATTTTGCCAGTGGTAACATGCCTTCAGGAGGGACCCACATTAAAAATGTTATTGACATGTTTATGCACACAATGGTGGGGATATCTAGGAGAATAATATATTGACTAAAATGTAAAAAATATCTATAATTAGTGGGAGTTATATAACAGGAGCCTCACTGTTGGTTCAATAATTTGATCCATCACAATTTCCATAGGAGAAAAAAAAATGTTTTGAAAATGTGAATTTTAACCCAAAAGCAGTGGTTAATCATGGTTTTTATAAAACAGGAAGTGCAAGGAGCAGAAGCCCAGAAAATGAACAGAAGCAATGAGTTGGTCTCCCAAATTAATCTCTTATCAATACCTAACAAGAATAATACATAAATAACAACGAGAGTACATTATAGCAAAAAGTACAATCACTTGCTAATTTCAGACATGATTGTAGGATACTTTAACAGTTGGTAGTATGTGAAAAAATGATGCTCAGACACTAATTCTGGAAACTTAGCCAGGCCCAGCTCTATATTTACCAATAGTAACACTATCACAAAGTTTAAGTGACTATGGGAACATAGCCCTGAAGTGCTGCAATGTGTGTAGAGAGGACACACATCAAGCTCTCCATCATTCCATACAACAGTCCCAACTGCCTGCCTTTCCCCAGAAGGCTGGTAACATGGGCAAGACAGCCAATCCACCAAGAACTTTCCCAGATACATAGAAAAAGAAGGTCTGAAATGCCTATGTGAACCTTGAAAAGTTCTTAGCTCTGCGAGTGTTAGCATGTGCTGATGCCCACTTCTGACCAACATACAGCTTCGTAGTCAGGTGCAACCAGCAAACAGCAAATACAACAGATACAAGTAAAGCAAATATAATTTGGAGAAATTTTAAAACTTTGAAGAGAATATTATATGGAGAAGAAAATTTCCTTACGGAAGCTTGCAGGTATATAGTTATTCAGCTCTTGTCTAGACACAGCTAGTAAATACCAAACACCAATACTGTCGAGTTACCACTGCAAGTTCAATAGAGCACGAAGCTGACCTAGGAAGGCTAGGTAGGCTCATATGTTTATTTTAATCGTCTCTGACATCTTTTTCTAAATGGTATTGTTCATTTAGAACACTTGAAAAATCCCTATAATTTATATAATGTTAAATACATGAAACAAACAAACAAAAAAAATAATAACTTTACTTCAGCAATAATACACTCACAATCCATAACTAACAGGAAGACAAACAATCCATATTTGGCACAAAATATTGAAACTCTCTTTATACCGTTGTTCCCAGTTGATTTAAACCTTCATTAGAAAATATATAACTGTTAGTGCAGAACAATAGAAATATCCTGTGTAATAAGAGTAAATTATATATGAATGAGAGCCAGACACCCTTTGACACACTGCTGATAAAACCCCTGGCTTCAGGCATACTACTGAATTGGAAACTCTGTTGGGGTAGCACCCCATACAGAATAATGTGAGAAGAAAATCATACTGTAATAAATTTATCTTAGTGACAATTTTATGCACCATTCACTACTGTTAATTTAATAAAATACCCTTGCAGGGTATCTGCCCAATGTGTCCCAGATTGCATGTTCAAATACCAGACTTAAAGCAGCAGCTGGACTTCACTGCACTGATTATCAGCCACTGAATAGTGGCTGACAGTACTTTTAATGATCATGGGCAATACTTTAGAAAATTACAGCATTCTAGCTTTAATTCTAAACTGGAACTGTTTCATCATTTAATTCTGGAAGGAAATTATGGCTGCAGGAATCTGGGTTTCACACAGAGGTTCAGAGTAGCTAAAGATCTTTCAAGTACCGGAGAAATTCTCCTATGGCTTGTTTGCTATACTTTGATCACCTTGCATCTAAATAGAAGAAAATGTCTGAGGAAGGAAAAGGGAACTGATTTTATCTTATATACTTTGACTTAGTATCTTTAATTAACATTTCTTTGTGTTCCTATGCGTTCCTGTACAGATAGGTTACAATTGTAACAGATTAAATCAATTTTGTATGGAGATAAAGGCTTAACTCTTTCTTTGTGGTCTCTGTTGTTCATCACAACCTTTCCTCTATAACAAGATAATACGTTCAAAAATATTGGCTAAGGAAATTAAAAACAATCCCTTCCACAAGATGCTCCACATGGCAGAGGGAGAAATTAAGCATCCTAAGCCTTTTTTCCTCCCCATAATAAAATACAATAAATTAAAAAATAAAAATAAAAAATTGCACATTGAAATATCTGGTGGGAATAGCATCTTCCAAAAGGTAGAAAGTAATGTTAAATCCCTTGATGAATGTCAACATGTTAGCATGAAAACAAGCTGGTTATCTGCAATCTACATGTGTCTCTCAGATTTGCTGTCTGATACAAAGGCTGTTGTTGCTGCCTGCATTCTTAGTACATTGAGTAAACTGTGCATACACACTGGAATTGGGGAGTATGCACTGCAAGAGCTTTAGAGAATTGAAAAGGTATGGTTACCTTAGCTACTCTAGAGTTTCTGAACATTTACAAAACATGATATTACTTAATCAGCTGGGAGGCAGGCAGACTGTATTTAAAGAGTTAAGCATACATATAAAACATCAGATTGTTTAGGGAAGCTAATAAAGTAGATTGAGCTCTCATTGAATGAAAAATTGTTTTCAAAAAATCCACATATCAATGGCATCACATAGTACAATCTAAGGCAAAATGAAGCTCAGTTAGCTATTCATGAAAAAAAAAAAATGCTTCCACCTTTAATTCTTTCCCCAAGTCTTGCAAAAATGTAAGAAACTTCCAGAAGTGTTCATTCTTGCCCAAATAAATTAAAAGTAGTCCCTGATCATTCAACGGAATAATTTTTTGAGTACGACTTTTGGGAACAACATTGGCAGGTTGATGATTTAATGTAAAAAATCCAAAAGCATATGTAAAACTCAAGTTGTCAGAGGCTTTTGACACATGAAAAGGTTACCATGCATCAGCTGCTCTGTCATTTAGTTGCTGTGCATTCTTTTGCTCTGTAATGAGTGCTCAACACAAGATAATTTAAGGCATGCACAGAAATACCATGGTGTTGTTTAAAAGGCTATATAGACCTATCAAGAGCATCACAAGACATGGCATTTATGTCTCTAGTTAAATGGTTTGCATATCTGCATAAATTCTCTCCATCTATCCATATTGCAAGTGCATCCTTATCTGACTGGGAAATCACGTATCCCTCACTCACAGTACGATAATTTACCATACTTCTGGTACATGGTACTATTTGCTGAACTGTGCACACAGGCACTTACCATTGTGCAGCTGATGGACAATAACTTGTTCGTGTGTCAAAAATCAGGTCTACTTTATCCTTGAGGAAACTTGTATATGGTAGTCTGCCATTAAAGCTTGTAATTTTGTTCTGAGTTATGTTAGTGTGACAAAATATTTCAGCTCCAAACGTGATAATGATGTACTCATATTGAAAATCTTGTTATTTAGCCTGTTAAGTGGATCTTGTGAAATGTGTTCTTCTTTCTATATTTTGCACATATATTTTGCACAGCAGAGAAACAAACTCTCTCCAGTTGGGCAGATCATTCAACATCTACACTATGAAGGACAGTGCTGCAAGATTTGGATCTAAGGTAAGCATTCAGTTCTCACTGATGGAGTTTGGAAGCAGATATAAGGAGGCAGCACTAGTAGCACCTCCAAATTGCTATAGTGAGCTGAGACCAGCTATCAGAATAAACTCTGCTTTCTGCTTGCTTTTACTTAGTTCTAAAAACAGAGACTGAGGATAAATGCATGGAATAAGACTCAGAATTCCTGGAATTAAATCCATTTTAACATGGATCTTGGGTTCTATTTTCTCCTATATGTATGTCTATCCTCAGTATGGATAGGTTTATACAGGGGACTGTGTAAGCTAAAGAAAAGGAGAGAACAACTATAAGGAGTGAACAACAATTGTAATTCTACCTGTAGAGAGGCCTTTATTCCTAAAAATGTATGTACAGTTTTAGATGGCTACATCCCTGCAGTAAAGCTGTTCCACTTTGGGGTAGGAGCAGAGAAGCTGAGCCTTGCTTTTGCAGTTTTGCTGAGACTAAGTCCTTATTATTGCTAGGCCCAGAAAAATTAGTATTTGGATAGGTCAAATGTATGATTTGCACCAGAACATCCCTAACTAAATTTTCTGGTTCATTCCCTCTTCATGAAAGCTGTTATGCTAACATGTATGTTCACACTGCTTCCTGAGTTCCTCCTTCATAAAATTTGATAGAAAATCGTTAACTGCAGATGACAGAAAAAAGAACGGTTCCTCAACAGACTACATTTGGTGGCTGTGTATGGGGAGATCAAGGTCCTAACTAAACAGAAGATACTTGTCTCCTATGTCGGGCAATACCTGAAAAGCCAATAGCCTAGGAAGCGACAAATATTGGCTTGGGCTCCTCTATGAGGTATTGCACCCACAATTTTCCTCCTGATGTGAGAGAGACAGTTTATCTGATAGTAAAAGATCTTATAAAAGAAGAGTCTCTGCTCTTTGATCCTAGTGATGCGAAGAGGAAACACTTTGTAAAAACACTGTTCTGGACTTGATACAGAAGGCAGTGACTCACATTTTTACAATATTTTGTTATTTATATTCTTCACCAGAAAATGAATATTAATTTGTTATGGTAAGCAAAAAAAATGTGCATCTGGCAGTTATTAGTGATAGATAGAGGAACATTTAAAATTTCACTTTTCCACCAAAATAACAGTCTTCTAAAATTTCATTGAACTGCCAGATTTTTATTTTATTTTATTTTTTCCCCAGGAAACTATTTCCAAAAGCAATTTCTGTTTTCTCATTAAATGTAGATAATTTCTGAAATTTTCATAATCTTTACTGTTTCTTAAATTAATTATGAGTTAGTACAGTGCATGATAACATTAACACGGACACACCACATTTAATATAACAATATATTTTAAATATAACATTGCAATATATTGTCTAAGTCGCAATATGTTTTTCATGCAATGGAAAAGAAAAATGTCAGCATTTCAAAGAAAATGAATGGCTTTGCATTTTTTCTTGCACAGGAAATATAGAGTATTTTTTTTCTTTTCAATATAATGTCAAGTATTTTTTAAAATATTGCAACTTCCTGCTTCTAACCAAGTTTAGTAGATGATAATTTAGATCTTCATGTCATAATAATATACACTTTTCTGATTAATACAGTGCGCTAGACAAAACTTTCAGGTGCATAAATGTTTAATACTATCCCATGTGAAATTCCTCAGTAAGGTCAGTTATACATGCTGGTACAAGAGGCTTCAATTTTTATTCCCAAACAAGGGGCTTGGTAAAATACAAAACACTGACCAACCTGATGTTGAGTATAAAAGATAAGGGACAGTGTGAGTAAAAACTTAAAGACATATCATTAATGTATCATTTGAAGTCTTACTTCAGTGGACTAGATAATGAAGAAAAAGTACAGTTGTCCACTATAAGAGAAGGAAAACACAAGTTCCAACTTGAGGAGAGCGATTTCTTTGCCTATATAACAGGAATGTTCAGACTGCATATTTTGAATGACATGTAGCTATCACACAGCTCAAATGCATCTCTCTTGCCTGAACTATACTCAAGACAAGGGCAATGCTGAGCTAGAAATTGCAGAGTAATAAAAATTACTTCAGTCTTGTATGAAGGCATGGTAATTACAGATCAGCTAATACTTATAGTATCATCACCATCTCATTCAAGGAGTTAAACTGGTAGAATGAAGATAGAAGATGGTGAAACAACAATTGACGATACTTATTTCTGTAAGATGAAAAATAAATATAGAGAATTGTGGTCTGACTCCTCTTTTATTCACTGTAATGTCATGGAAGCTCCTAACTTTAGGCAAGGTGTTTGTAATGAGTAAACAAAAGTAGTACAATTTCTTCCTAATTATGCTTTCTAAGAAAACCTAGTTACACAAGCCACTTGTAAAGATGTTAAGATTTTCTGTCTAAAATTAAAATTGTTCTGATTTTTTGTAAAGTTCTCCCCTCAAATAAATGCTTCTGATGATGTGAAGATTCAGAAAATGCTTCAACAGCAATAACTGGGATGGACGCTGTGTTGTAATAATTTGGATACACTTGACTAATGCAGTTATTCACAATGAGGTTGGCACAGTGCCCAAAGCGTTGAGCAAACAAATACAGCAAGACATTCAGTTTAGAGCCTTCCAATGCTGCAATGACATTTTTGTTTGGTCCAGGGGTATAGTGGACACTATAGTGTACTCTATCATCAAAAATTGCTAAAATATATTTATATTTCTTTGTTAAATTCACCAGCGTGTTTTATGTAAAAAATGCTGGTGAGGCACAAGCATTTTTAATCAAATTAGTATGCAACATAAGGCAGCTGTGTATTCAAATGGGTTTTTAAGCAATTTGGTTGTTTTCTTTATAATAACAGGAAAGAACATTTTGATTTTGAAGGTGACAGAGGCAATATTACCAGAATTAAACAATCTGAATTAGCTTTTTCATGAAATGTAATATGTTTTATGCTTTTAGATGGGATGCTCCACTGCTTTCAGATGAGCCTTTCACTGTCACAGTCAATGGCCAGGAACAGAATAAGCTCTGGAGGTAGGATTATCCTCAAATTTAATTTTTTTAGAAGGAGCTAATGGCAAATGTTTCTAGCGAACTTTAGGTGCATCTATGTTATAACTAGAGAACCAAGACAGGATATTAAAAGAATAGATAAGTATGAAATTAGTAAACAAAGTTTGAGATTTTGATTATCTTGAATTTGATGCCTGAAATTAATATAATCTCTAGAAAGCTAATATATATAGATAATATTATATAGTATATACTTTAGTTTTCAGATACACAAAAGAAGAAAATAATACTAATCATTTTCATGTATGATATAGTGCAAAAGAAACATATCTTAAAAACATTTAGATATTAGCTTGTGTAATATGATAGAGATATCTGCAGAGAGTGAATGTAAATTTATGTTTGTTATACCTCAGGATGAGGAAGTTTTTTTCTGTTCTGTAAAACTGCAGTTTGAATCAGAGACACAAAGGGAACTACTTCACTACTTCACATGAAAAAAAACAATTATCTGGAAAATAACATGGTGATTCATATCATTCATTGACTTTGGGATCAAGTGTTCTGAGCATACAAATAAAAAGTATGTTTTTTTCTCAACTGTTGTTAACAATGGTTGTTAGCAATGGCTGTTCAGCAAATCAGATTGGGTTCTTTCTATCTGACCCTTCGTCACAAGCCCCCTGAATCCCCCGAGGGTTTTTCAAATATGCCAATCCCACCTTTAGAGAAGCCCACATAGAAATATCTGTGTATGCCTACAGAGCACATCTGGTGTGCCTAAGACCTTGGTGTAGTGAACGATGAGAGCAGCATCCTTCTATACAGTTCCTGACATTTCCTGCAGTAGAATGAAAACCTGGGGACAGAATTATCAGTAGAACGGGATTCTTTTCAGTGCTGTTTTAAAGTAACTAGTCTGAATTTGGACTGAAATGGTAGAGTATTCACAGACATATAAAGACAAGGGATTTAAAAAGATACTCCTTGGTTTATGAACCTCTTCTGGAGTGCTGGCTACCATTCCTCTGCCCTGAATTTTCACTGGGCTTGTGGCAGACACATGCCCACTGAAGGCTGTGTATGAAGTGTAAATTCCTTGGGAAGGTGGTTCCCTTCTGCAGGATTCTGGGAAGAATTTAAACACTTTGCAAAGAGTAGCAACAGCTCATATATCTAAAAGTACATTTTGCAAGTTATACAGCTTTAATGAAGTCAACATACTCATGGTCACAGAGTAATCCTTTGTGAAAGTCTTATTTTAGATAATGTAACCTTGAGATTTCAATTCCCACTTTTTTTTTTTATTTATTTATTTATTTTTTTTTTTTACAGTGTATAACTGCCATCTATGCCTGCCTTACAACATCAGAGAGACATTAAGAGACTAGAAGCTTGGTTGTGTCACATTCTTCCTGGGAGTAACCCAGAAAGGAGTTCTGGTGGGATTCTGGTATGCAGAGAAAACACAAGAATCAAAGGCTACTGTGGGAAGTGCTGGAAAAGGATACTGCTTGGATGAATGACAAAAAACAGTCATCATTTCAGTGGATCAGATACAAAAGGAATTTTTTGCAAGACCGTGTGGAGCAGATAGAGCCTATGTTCTGT
Organism: Cygnus olor; assembly: GCF_009769625.2. Lineage (NCBI taxonomy): Eukaryota > Metazoa > Chordata > Aves > Anseriformes > Anatidae > Cygnus > Cygnus olor. The sequence continues at coordinate 115,455,398 of NC_049170.1, forward strand.
CTACAAAAAAACAACAGAGGAAGATGTACCTACAAGATGAAATTTCAAGAAGGGTCATTGTTGCTGTCTTTGTACAGTTATTTGGAAAACCTTAGAATGGGAGAAACACATTTGGAACCAGTTAGAGGAAACAAGTGGGACCACAGAGGAATCAACGTTACTTCTCAATAGAAGAACAAGAGGAAACTCTTGTATTATCTGGTGGTACATCAACATACAAATCAGATTGCTACTGTTTAAAACAATGCTTAGGTTTCTTTCTGTCCGATATGGTGTGTTTAGACAATTTACTCTCATCAGCTGAAGAAAACTAGGCATGCATCAGAAAGGTAAGTATCATCCATGTTGCCACCCTCATAATTACAAAAATAAATAAATAAATAAATAATGAAGGCAACCTTTGAAATACAGTCAAAAAACTTCATAAGGCAACCAATAGACAATGATTAAATAGCTTGTCCTATAATTCTATAATCCCCAGGAATTAAGGTAAAGAGTCTGGTAATATAGGATCTGTAATCACATAGGAATAGAGGTAGAGCATCCAGCAATATGTCAAGACAGAAAGAATTATTCAGAAAACTTCAGGCCATTAGTGTTAGCCAGGATTCTTTTGCAAGAATATTACTGGAAATAATAGTATGGGACAAGATTACAAGACATTTAGAGATGGGTGATTTAGTTAAGGGCAGACAGCATATATACACTAAAGGTAAATTATGTTTGACAAATTAGCTTGAATATGATTATTTTAATGTTCTGTGAGTGAAAGAATGAATTAGTGTCTACAATTTATCTGATTCTCAAAACTGTATTTGATATTTGCCATGAAAGAGACCAAGTTTACAAAGGGAGAATTACAGGCAGTTATTCAAATAGAATGAAAATTATCTCAGGAAAATGAAAGAGCATGTCAATTAACAATAACACTTCAGGTGGAAAAACGTATACAATCAGCAGTCAATAAGCACCACTTTACTTGACCTATTACACAAATTGCACTGAAATCAATGTCAAGAATGGCTAGATTTAGAGGTAAAACATATTAGGACTAACAAAATTACACTGAGTTACTGGGAAGTGGATAGTAAAGCTACATCGACACAGTTTATCTCTGAAAATTAGAACAGTTCTGGTGCTTTTTCATACTATAATTCCTCATTCCCAGCTCCTTTTTTCTTTTTTTTTTTTTTAATTAGTCATTTATTCTTCTATTCAGCAAGTCCTTTTTAGAACCTGTGAATGTTTGTTTGTTTGTTTTTCATAGGGATAAACAATTTTAAAATATTTACATGATGAATTTATTCCAACAGATCCCCAAATGTGTATTTATCGCTAGTGAGTTAGAGTGATTCATACCCAAGAGCATGAATGAATCTGTTATAGCTGCTCCCTAGAGAAGAGGATTTCTAGCCTAGGTCATTGTTAAATTTCTGTCTTTGGCTTCTGGCAAGAGCATATCACAGTCACAACAAATAATCATACTCTGATCTTACAGACTGCTTCGATTTATTTTTATAACTGAGACACATAAAGAGATTTTTGAATCTTCTTCCAGAATTGATACATACTGTGGAATTACACTTTTTGAATGTACTTGGTATGTCAGATTGAAAATTTCTACCAACAGTGTTCGATGGAAAAGGTAACATAAATGCTAAAAAAGATGTGTGAGAGTATGTGATGTTTCAGCTCCATGGCAGCATGAGAAGATATTGGTCAGGGTTCTGATGGTTCTCTTGTTTGATGGATGCTCAGCTGTGTTCCCTCCTTCTTGTCTTGCACAGGGGACATGCAAGCATTCGACTTGGCAAAACCATTATGTAAAGTGCAGATGTGGCTGCAGGTTAACTGGGTTTTGCCAGTTTAGTTTTCTGCCATACCAGTTCTCTAGTCTGGTACCCAAAGCAGGCACACAACCAACAAACACTAGGGAAGAGCCAGACTACAGCTGCAATGATTTAGATTTGCTGATGTTGTTATGGCTGTCCACAGGACATAGGAGCGTGCACAAAAGCTGAAACAACCTCATTACCCAGAAGAAAGCAGAAAGCTAGTTGAAGGTGGGAATTGCCATGAAATTGCAGTGTAAATAGAGTAAACATAGTCTTTTATGCACAATTATCATTATTTGTATCTGCTTTGTCTTTTTTGGATATTCCAAATTAGAGCTCTTACTTACAGACTTAACCTGATATCAGACAAGAACAATTTTAAAGGGCTTGCAAAGTTACTCTTTACTGAAGGGGGAGTGACATTACAAACCAGACATCTGGGACAATTAAACAAGAGTCCCAGTCTCCCACCACATCCCCACTGTAACCAGAAAATAAGGAAAAAGCTTCTTTCTATATTACACGGGCTGGGTAGGAGCAGGAATGGCAGAAGAAGTAGGCATGACTTCCAGTGATGGCTGGCAGCTTAGGAAGTCCCCTGGCATGCAGTAATGTAGGGGGACAAAAGCCTGAACCCTGAAAATCATGGGCGACTGCACTCCACTTGCAGGATTATTCCAGGGTTAAGGGTTCTCAAGAACTGGAAGACTCAAATTCACATTCTCACTGTCTCATTTACAGCAGAGATTTGAAAGATGTCATACCTCTCAGTAGCAGGCCCAGCCCTGAGACCTACATCATTCTGGGGTTTCTTCCTTCAGCATCACTAACGAAACTGCTTCTTTTAGCATAATTTACTCAAAATTTCTTGTAGACCAAGGTTCTGCTGTTAGACAGATATCTTAATGACCATTTCATCCTTTTTGTCTCCTCCAAAACTAATTATTCACAGTGTGTGAGTACAGTGAGAAACTGAGACAGATTTAGCCAAGGATAATTTGTAACCTGGTCATTCAGGCAAGTGTTCTTGGGAAAGGAGGGAATTTTATTTCCAATCATTTTGTCGGGATACTTGAACCTGGGAGGATACTAAGCATCCGAATTATTGACATTTAAGCGAGGAAGTACTGATCTCCCTTTATGAAAAAAATATTAAATGCCCTTTCTACATCAACCCATTTATTTCTAAATATATTTTATTTTTAATCAAACTAAACTGATTTTTTGTTTCCTCTGGCATTTCTGTTTCCTTTGTCCCAGATTCTGAAAATCTTAGTTTAGATTAGTCTGAAAGAGATTTTAAAAATCCTTCGTATTAATTTCTAACTAAAAATTTACATGCACAGCTCTGCTCTACCAATTGGTGGTACAATCAGTCAGGTTATAAAAGACTTTTATTGTATAATCTTACATTCCAGTCTCTTCAACAGTTCTGATTTTTGTTGTTGTTGTTGTTGTTGTTGTTTTTACTTGTAAATAACTAGTTAATGAAAGTGATGCAGCTGATCCGTTAATACTGTGTAGACATTTTAGACATAAAGTACAGACATTTTAACCTCACAGATACCATCATTAGCGACTACTTTTAAATTTCCCAAGCAAGCAGAAACAAAGCTCCTAGCATTGTAAATAATTGCAAGTGACAAAGCCTGATAAAATAGAGGAGACATTTGACTTACTGTCACTAGGAGACGGTAGAGGAATCACGACACCGTAAGTCCCTCATTCCCGTCAGACATTGTTTTGCTGACAGGAATCAATATTAGCCATACTGGTAATTTTATATTTTTCATCTGTGGATCCATTCTAGCTGTCTTCTGCTTGAACCCTTTACTGTTCTTGGGAGACATCAGTACTATGGCATAAGTCTCTCTAGCACAGGCTTTCACTGTTGGACATTAGAGGTACAATCGCAGCACACCAAGCTGCTCATTGTTTCACTTTTAAAAAAATTTTTTTTTTTTTGGACATTGTCCAGACAATTTTGTTCTTTAGATCTGTGATTTCATATTCTACTGGCTTACCACAATTTAAAAATAATTCTTACAAGATCTTAGTAGCCAATCTTCTATATAGGTAAGAACAACACTGTCAGGAAATGGTTGGTTGGGAGATCGTAACTCAGTGAACTCCTTTCTGTTTTTATATTTTTTCCACTTGTTTAAGTCAGGAATTTTCATCTAAAAGATGAGGAGACACATATGACTAAAAATAAAGAAAAAAAATAAAATCACATGTTCTTTCCAGACAAATCTGTGTGCTCTTACTGTGTGCACCCCAGCTTGTTAATGTAATGATTTCCAAGAGCTAGTGCTTAGTTTCCTTGTTATTTTTAAGGGAAAACCCAGTTTCTGCCATTCACTGCAAATCACTACATAGAGTGATTTGTTTTAATCTCAGCATTAACAGTTTCAGGGCACTGCTGGGTCAGAAGAACGAGACACCTGCTCTTCTTATGTTCCCTTCTCAATTCCATGGACACATGCAATAGTAGGTGGTAAAATATTGAACGGGATAGTTTGTGTGCTTAGTATGCCCAGGTGGCCAAGAAGGCCAATGGTATTCTGAACTGCATCAGAAATAGTACGGCCAGCAGGACGAGGGATGTACGTGGCACTGATGACACTGCCCCTCAAATTCAGTTCAGTTTGGGGCCCTTCACTGCCATAAGGATGTTGAGTTGTGCAAGTGAGTGCAGAGAAGAGCAATGAAGCTGGTGAAGGGACAAGAAAACAAGATGTATGAGGAGCAGATGGGGGAATCGGGGTTGTTTAGTCTGGAGAAAAGGAGGCTGAGGAGAGACCTCATCGCTCTCTACAATGACCTGAAATGAGGTTGCAGAGAGGTGGGTACTAAGGGACATGGTTTAGTAATGGTATTCAGTAGGCCAGGTTGATGGTTGGACTTAATCATCTTGAAAGTCTTTTCCAACCTAGATGAAAACCTCTATGTTTCTGTGATTCCACAGATGTTGCTTATGTACAGTGCTGTGCTATTCAAACCTTGCACAAGGTGCAGAAGCCATCCATTCTTTTGCTCTGATGTGAAGCTAAAAAGCTTTTAACAATCAATAGTGATAACATTATCACCCAAACAAAGTTTCATTATTTATGCTATGAAGGTGTATCATTGTGAAGAGGAGAATGAATGCCAGAACCGGTTCATATATGACATTTACCAAAAGAGTTTAATCTATGTTGTTAGTCTTTGTTGTGAGATATCTGTTTTTCATAAGGTCTCAATCCTTGTTGTCTTAATACTAACATGACCTTCAACCAAATCCATATTAGGCTATTTTCTCTGTCTTCGTGAAAATGACTGATTTGGAAAGCTAATGGAAATCATACCATGCATCAGTTTCTTTCTACACTGTGTTTCAAAGAATAAAGTGATTCTGCTTTCTCACTCCAAATTTCTATTTAAGCATTCTCTCATTTCTTAAGTTAATCTTAGAATTAGTCATTAACATGTCTGGTAGCCACAGTGCTGTCACTTTTCATAGTATTTCTTATTATTGCCTGCATATGAGAAGGCACTTCCACCTGCTTTTCTCACGAGATGGGATATTATCTGTACAGACTAACTTGAACATAAAAAGACTGCTGACAAACCAACAGTTTCTTTGAGATGGTTGCTTATGTATAATCACATTCTCCAAATGAACTTCTACTTGTATGAATCCTCTAGTAAATAAATTATTCAATTACCATAAATTATAGAGTGGATATAGGATTGGAGCTGGCCAGCACCTTATTGGATTTCTTTTTACATTCTGAATTGAAATAAGATGGACAATTTTTTTGTTTGTTTGTTGGTTTGTTGGTTTGTTTTGTGTGTGTGAAACAAAAAGCTTGGAATATATATGTGTTTATTTATTTATTTTTCAGAAATACAAACATAGTATTTCTATGATGAAATATGTTCCCTGAGATTTCTGATAGACACAAGGGTCTTAACAGTTCCATAAGCGATCTAGACTTGAGGGAAGTAATGAAAACTGAGAAGAATAATGATCGTTAGAACAAAAAGGTGTTATGATATCTTGACTTCCAATCTCTATGACAATTTAAAGGACTCATGGCATACAAGTCTTTCCCAACTGTCTTTAAGCCTATGAAGCAGACTTCTGTCCTCAAATACTGTGTCTGCCACAACTTGCCTCACTGGGACAAGCTTCCCTGGGAGTCGCCCAAAATGCAAAGAGAGGTTTGACTAAAAATCTATGCAAACTGTTTGCCTCAGCAACACAGGCTCCAGCCATTAAAGCCCTGGCTCCTGTCAAGGTCCTGGAGCCATACCCTCATGTGACCGGTTCAGAGTTCACACAAATGCGTGTGGAATGCTCACCACAACCAACCAGTCAGTAGAGATTTTCTTTTTTTTCCCCAGCTAGTTCTGGTTGAGCCCATTTCTGCTGATTGATGTTATTTTAATTCTTTCTGAGTGGAAAGGTTTAAGAAGATGTGATACAAAGTTTCTACCAGTTTCTAGAATAACTGTTTGCATAACAGGCCACATTAATCTTATATGTTAAACTATTAAGATTTTTTTTTTATTTTTTTCAAGCATACAAGCATGGAAAATGTAGATCTAATAAGACTTCAACATAAGTACCCCTAATAAGGCATTTGAGATGAGTTGCAATGTAGGTGTGCTTTATAATCCCGAAAGATTCTAATAACTTTATGTGCTAAAAAGGAAAGCAAAAGTACGATTTTTATTAAATAAGAGTATTTTGTTGGTTGTTTTCTGCAAGTGTTTTTAGTTAGTTATTAAATGTTAAGTCAAGCTATTTTGACACCAAATATTTTTATACAGTATTTGTAAAATTAAGCTATAACACTGTGACCTTAATGACGCTCTTAATGTACGTTTGAAGTAAATGTGAATGAACATGAATTTATGTAGCTAATAAGAATGTAAATCTCAAAACTATTAATCCATGTGGTTAAAAATGAAAGTGTGAAGTAGATACAAATATTTTTTGAACTTTTGAACTTTTCCTAAGGATGTTGTTTCCTACTCTGCAACCATTCAACCTGGCTGCTTTACATGTAAACAGGAGAAAGTAACTAAAAACTTTAGAGAAAAAATATTGATTTTAAATTTAATAATAGTAATGGAATAATAATAATAATAATAATAATAATAATAATAATAATAATAATAATAATAATAATAATTTAATAATAATAATGGAAGTTCTGCCTGTTTTTGATTAAATACGTCTGTGACGGTAATAATCCTAAAATCACTATGAAGTGTTACAGAAGAAATAAATGTTATAAAGGGTTCAGTAAGCACATGCGTGTACATCTCCTGATACAAAAGCCCTAGAACACTAGGATCAGGGTAAGCTTTACTTCCTATAGCAAGTGCGTCACAGAATATATGCAAAACTAAGCCTTCTAGCTTAATAATATTTTCCTGGATATAAAAAAGAGTAAACACAGGACTGAAGATTATACCTACCACCTGACTGAGGACTGAGCAGCTTCAGACCAGGTCTTCCCTGCAGTTTGTACTTACAGGCACATTAATGTGTATCTACTTGTTAGAAGGTATTGTGAAGTACAAGAAGTGCTAACAATGACCAGCTCTTTCTACTTTGGTTAGTAAGAGGTGCTAGCATAGTCTGTTTTTTCCTATTCTGTTCATCTTGTGCTGAATGGAGTCTGGAGGAGGCATATAGTTGCAGGAATAAAAAGAAAAAAAAAAAAAAAAGATTCTTTTTAATTAAAGGTAGTGTAGTCCCAAAGCTGGGAAAAATAAGAAAACCTTGACGAAAATAGGGAGGTCTGTAGCTTGTGTAGTCTTTCTATAGCTTGTGTACCTATTAGGAAAAAAGTGGTTTCCTGATCTTTTTTCCAGAGGAATTAGAGAACACTCAATTTCAAATAGAAACGCTTAATTGAATTATCACTTTTCTGTATTTCTTACAGAGAAATAAAGAGATTTCACTTCCTGTAATGGGACACCTTCTTCTATAGGAACTTATTCACTTTTAAGTCCTACAGACACTCTGTTCTGACCAGCCATTGATATGGCTGGTGCATACAGAAAGAAGACCGACTTCTCCTTAAATTATCTCAATAATTTAATTTTGTTATCAAACTAATAATTTGATTTGACTGCCTTTTGTATTAATTTTCTGATTGAGTCATTTGACCTTACTGAGCTATTGATTCAAATTTAATTATTAATGTAATGCTTACATTTTTAAGATATAATTAGCTCAATGAAAGTTTAGTACATTTGCATAATAAAAACCTTACTGAAGATACATTGTTTTCCTTATGTTTTTATATGAAGCTATCTATTCTGTCAACCTATCACGGTGTCAAAATTCTAAAGACAGGAAAAAATAGTTAAGAATATTGTAAATTACATAATTTTGCTTATTAGCTACTATCTAGTCTTGCTATATTTGCAAAAAGGAAATTTTAGCTCCATCACACATTTCCATTCATAATCAAACCATCTCTGAAAACTGGTTAAACATTTAATTTTAAAAGAGATAAAACTTCTGATATCTCTTCTATAATAATTTTAATTTCTTTCACACTGAATCTTAACAGTTTTCTTTTTCATTTAAGATTTGTAAGGAAATGGGAATGGAGGTCTATTTTTTTTTGCTTTAATCTTATCCATGCTTTTGCTATTAGTCTTGTGAAGATATGAAACAATCCAAGATCTCCAGATGAGTGAACTGAATAAGCAAAAACACCATTTAGAGACAGAAATTATTTTTTGTTTATATGAGAATAGTATTTTTTGCCATTAAGGTCAATGAATGGGAACCACAAAATCTGAAGGAGTTAATTGCATAAACTGACATGTGCCCACTATCAGATTTATTTTATATTCTATTTAGTCATTCAAAACAACAGGGACATCACTAAAAAAAAATAAATCCCAGTTGAGCAATATACTAAAAGTAGTAATATCCAAGAGGGCTGAAATCCAGACACATGCATGAGAAAGACATGAAAATATGTTATCTATAAAAGCGGAAAAGAACTTCACTTGACTTGCATGACTTTTTGTATCAAGCATGCTACAGCAGTCTTTTGATTCTAATATGAAGCTATAGTAAGGATCATTGCACTAATGCATGAGGATTTGTGATAATGTTGCAGAAATTTTACTGTCAAAACTGAACTGCAGTGTAATGACTTTTGTTATCATGGTTTCTAATAACTATTCAGCATGAATTGACCCTACATATGTTTTACTGCAATAATGTCAGTTATCCAGAAAGTAAAAAAAGGAAACAGAAATCAATAGATTCTCTTCCCCCACACTCTCAGTATAATGTTGCCTCTTGAAGATAGCAGATCATGAATATGAGAATGATTTTTTACTTAAATTTTAAAACAATTATAATTGGCATGGATATTATTTTTAAATACAAGTTATGTGAACAAAAACAATTATCAAGGTTTTGTAAGACTATGACACTTTTAATTTTAAGGACAGATTCAGGTAAATAGCTGCTTAATATATGAGATGAAGACATATCTCTATATCTGAGAATCTACTCTAACTTCATGAGAACAAATGCTCATGTCTACAGTACAACCATCAATGTATTAGCACAATACAATGGAAGTATCAAATTTTATTCATGGGACAGATGTTATAAGATTGTACAGTATAAAAAGAAGGATATGGTAAAGAATTAAGTTTGGGCTTCATGCATTAAAATATTCCTAATACTAATATGAAAGCCCTTTGAGATCTCCAGAAGAAATTTAAAAAGAACGTTAGAAACTTGAATGCTTCTAAATTAAAGCTCAAATTCTTATCCATTTTTTTTTTTTTTGATTTCAGAAGTCTAACAAAAGCATAAAATCTCCTGGAATTTGTTAAGGTGAAGAATTTGTAATATAATAATGAAGTAGAGTAAAGAAAACAAAGGCAGTAGTAGTACTATATACACACAAAAACATTTATTACCAGTGCTTCATTAATCATGGGAATTGAAGAAAGCAAAGATGTTTTCTCACTTGCAGCAAAGCTGAAACTTGCATGTGTGTTTTCTACCAGGCTACTATCTGTTATAGCATGCTAGGTTCTCCTTAAGTATCCAGAGGGAAAAGTAACATCCAGAAAATGTCAGTGGGATAGAAAATCTTCTTTCATTACACCTCATATGTGTAGTAGTATGAAGAAAATCCTTCTTATCTCCTCCAAAGAGAATGCCTTTGCATTCACCATGCAGAAGAAAGTATACTTTTTATGGGCATAGCTCCTCTATATAGGTGTATGTAATCAACACATTTTTAATGGAAAATATTATTTCTATTTTAATAGAAATATTTTGTCTTAATATTTGGGCTAGTTTGTCACTTAACAAAGTGTAGAGTTATCAAAAAGGAGATTAGATTAGTTGTCCTTGTGATTCTCAAATTAATATTGCGAATAGAATTTCTCTTCTTCATACCTATACCTCACAGAGGACTGTCAGAAATTCTAAATATTCCTATCACTAATTTCTAGCACTAGCAAGGTATATGTGTTGTAATGCTGATTATAAGCTCTCATAGAACAGAAACTTACTCATAACCATTTTCTTCATAAACAAGGTTTTAAAAAGCCAAACAAATGATTATATGGCAGTGCTGATGAAACTAGATCCTGTTGGTATTGCATTGTAATTTTGCTATATTTTACTATGTTTATTTTATTGTATACAGATTGAGAAGGAAAAAAGCAATAATATATGCCAACTCATTTGCAATTTTCTTTACTTCCAGATTACCTCATTGAGATGTATGATAATATTATCCACACTATGTCCAGAAGAGGTAAACTGCTGAGTAGGAAATCTTTCACAAATACTACCAAGAACTATTACATTCTGAGAATGTGAAAGACAAATATTCTTACACCCAAAGGAATTAAACCAGATGATAACCTAAGACAAATCTATTTTTCTTTAGTGAAGTTTATAGAAACTATGCCCTAATTCTGTATTCAGAGAAAAATGTTAAATTCCTTCTATAACCCACTCCTTCTAAGAAACATTTCAATACCCATAGCATTGTCTGTATTGTCATACTAAGAGAACACAATTGACACTCACTTGGTGAGGATAGGAGATAATTTCTTCCATTTTTTAATGTTTAATCTCTAACTTATTCTCCAAATATGGTTATCCCTAAGAATACATGACTGAAAAACAGTTTTGTTCTTGAAATATAGAGGGGTGTGTACTTAACAAGAATATTCTGGAAAGGATTTTCTTATTGATATTTATCAGGAACAAACTGAATACACTGAATTTCAAAAGAGATTTACTGACGTGTTATGTCAGAAAATGAGCAATGACTGAAGACATGGGTATAAGATATAAAAAGGATTGATAGGAGAAAAGAACTACAAATAATTTAAAGTTCACTTCTCATTCATTTCTTTATTTGAAGATTTCTACACTGCACTTTTAGAAAATGGACTAAAATGTCAGTGTATCAGGACCTGATTCCTGTACAAAAGACCACAGTTAATACACATTCTTACTAGAAATTGTTGATACGAGCATAAGATTTGTGAGTATAATGATTTCAATGCATATTAATTTTCAAAAACACAGATATGAAAGGCAAGCAAACAATAACCGAACATAACCTGGATAATATTTTTGGATTGATTATAGTTGTTTTTGATAGGATCTATTCTGAGAGCAATAGATACAAAGCAAAGAAACAAAGAAAAAAGTATTTTTTACGTGAATTTACATTACATTTCCACAAGGTTTTACAACACCTCACTTGATTTATGTTCCACAGCACTGTTAAATTCAAACAAAAAATCTTTTTAAATATAACTATTTATTCAACAGAACATTACACCTCACCACTATACCTCCATCATGGATGTTCATCAAACTAGATTTTAACTTTTTTCATTTTCATTTGACTGTTTGCTAAATTAAAGGCTTACAGTATCTGATTATAGCTGTCATAAAACTCACAGTTCCCTGAAAGAGTATTTCATGGAGAAGTTATGTGTAATGGTAAGATACTGGATACGATACTGGGTAATATATTTTTGTACAAAAATAAATATATTTCAGGTACAAAAATGGAATTATGAATTCATTAATAATGAATAATGAATACCTTACATGAAATCTCTGTAAAATTTAAAAAACAAGCAAACAAGAACAGAAATGAAAATAGAGAAAGTGTGAAATGCTCATGAAGAAAACAAGAATTCAAGTGATAGGTGATAGATTACTAGCACGTATTCTATTGCTATTAGGTAGCTGCATTGATCAAATTAATTTTAAAGAGGAGATAAATGAATTGAGTGAGTGATATTAGTACTTTACCTGCTGATAATCTCTAACGGAAGCTTCCATCCTGATTCTATTGTCATAGAGTTCTGTGAGGTCTTCTTTACTGTTTAAGTGGCAGTTCTGAGAAATTTGATATTCTTGAGCTAACCACAGATTTTCTTTAATGACTTGCTCCAGAGTGGCCTAAAGAGAAAATTAATTGATTACACTCACAGCAAAATGCCTTTCTAAAAAATAAAATTATAGGTCTTGACTCATTCACTTATAGACGGCAAGACTATGATCTCAGTGAAACCAATGGAAAAACTCCAATTGTATTTAAAGTGGTTAGGATTTTGCTGAATATGTTTTTACTAAAATCAGTGTTATTAATAAATAATTTGTTCAGAAAATCATGTTGTAAATAATTACAGTAGAAACTACCAGAAATAATACATCTTCTACCTTACTACAAAAGCCTGCTTTCTGCAAACAAATTATCTTGTCTTAATAGCCAGGGATTCCATCAAATTCTTCACCCATGTTGTACTGTTCAAATATTTCTTTTTCCAAGTTATTTGAAAAACAGTCAATGCAATAGTCATGTATTTTCTTAATGATTTTAATGTTTCCTGATCACAATTTGATTAACTTGATTTTAAAGACTAATTAAATTATCAGCTCTCATGGTTTGCCCCCAGGTGAAGCTGAAGTTGTTTGCAGTGTATGCTTCTGTAATCAGAAACATTTCCACTGCTTTTAAATCTGACCTTGACTGAATTTCCTGTGGTCATAATGCATGACCTTCCAACAGTTTCACAATTTTATATAAGCTACAAGGGCATAATCTGATTTAATTTAATTTTAAAATGATTTCTGACAAGAACATCTGCTGTAATTGTTATTATTTTTTCCCACCAAAATGCACATTAGGGGAGGGAAGCCCACCTAGACTTTTACCCATAGAGTTAGTTGAATGTTAAAATTTCAGTCTTTTGACATTTAGAATTTCTTCTAACTTCATAAATATAAAACTGGATAGCTGATTTCCACAATACAAAATATTTCTTGAAATATGTTTTAAATGTATAACTTGAATGTACCTTTTTATAACATGGGTAGTGATTACAATGCCACCCAGTAGGGAGGAGAGATGCATGAAAAAGATCAATGGGCAAGCCTAAAGCTTATTAAATTTGCATAAGTAATGCCTGTAATGCAAAAGTTATAGCCTAAAAGTTTCTCAGGTTAGAAGAGTTTGCTCATGAGTCAAGTTTATACAAGTGGACTCTTTGTCATCCCATGTGCTGTGGGTACTCTTGCTGAAAAACAGAGCTAGTGGAGCAGCTAGAGCAGTTGGAGGAGCTAGTTCAGTATGGACATCACCATGAGGTGCTACCTGCATGGAGCCTGTTTATCCATCAGGAGTGATGGCAACCCTCTGACTTGAGAATCCCAAACTGTCAGTGAGATGTTACTGCAGGAGGTGGGAAGCAACCACCTGACTTAGTAATTGCTTTACCAAAATCCAAAGAAAGGAATTGTAAATAATTTTAGTTGCATTTTTGATAGGGGAATCTGGTAATATTCCAGAGTTTACTCTGTCTACCTCCCTGATGCTCTTCGTCCCTTTGACAGAATACTGCGTAAGTCAAAATATGCATGTCTAAGGCAGAAAAAAAAAAAAAAAAAAAAAGGTTTCGAGCATAGATGTGTTTAGATTTATTTTCCCAGATCACTGATTGAAGGTTCAAGACACTCTTTATATGTGAATCCTACAAGAGCCAGACCCTGTTCCTGCTAGTCAAGCTCTGTTTGGTAGGGCAAAAGCGTATTCTTATCTCATACACTGGTGAAACAAACAATGTTTTAACCATACACTATAGCTACAATTTAGCCTGGAACCCTGGGGGGCTAAGGACCTTTGATAAAATTCAAACCTTGCTTTAGTATCTTCTCTGGCTTTAAAAAAAATTGCAGTGAAATAGTGGGCTAATAAAGTGTCAGTTCTTCTGGGGTCATGGTGCATAATGTTGAAGAAGCTTTATGTTTTTTGAGTCTGTTCCCAAGAGTGTAATTTGGTGTCTCACCTTTAAAAGACAAAACTATCCAAGGGAAACAGCAGCATGCCTGAATAGGTTCCTAGCCACCCTGTGGAGCTACTTTGAATTTGGGGAGTTCCCAAGACAGTTAGCATATTAACAATAATTTTACCTCTTTTTCCTACACAATGTCCTAATAAAGATATATCCTATTTTTATCAGTATTTATACATAATTTCTGAAAACTTTTGCTAGAAGTTTGCCATGGTTATGCAACCAAATCTGAAAATTCTTCAAGTACAGAACTGTCACTCTATACATCATTAAAATACTAAAATGTTATTAATCTTTTAAAAATCTCAAAATAATAAAGGGAAAGATATTACTCTTTGGATAGAGGTAAAACCTGTTTTTCAGGCTGATACTTTCATGAACATGAAATATTCATAAAATGACTGATTAATGACTGTTAATATGCTGATATTCAATATCTGAAAACAAGTGTTTTCATCATTAACAGTATTTTCACATAAGTAAGCAATATGGGAAAGTAAAAGAAAAACTTACTTCTGGAAGATTAACATCAACATAGCAATTTTCACCAATATATATACATGAGTACAAAAATAGAAAAGTCCTACTGTTATTTTTTGCGTAATTTAAAATGACATTTTGACAAATAATTACATATGAAAGAAAACAAAATATCACTTTCTGGATTTCTTAAGACTTAGTGGCTATGTTTGTATGGCCAGTTAAACCAGTTGTCCTGTCCCCAAAAAGTGCTTCATTGCATAGCCTATGTCAGCTGTGGAAGTTAAGGTGAAATGATTCTTTTTCTCTAATTCACTCCTCTGAAAGGAGCCCTAAGGATGAGAAGGCAAAGAGTATACATCCTTTGAATACCTGAGAGTCACTCGCTGATGTTTCTACTAAGGATTTCACAGAATGTAGACAAGAAGTCTTTAGGAGCATTCCATCTTTTTGAGAGAGAGGAATGGTCAAACTGTGACCAAACTTGGTATGCCAGAATATACATTACACGTCTTTCTCCTGTTCTAGGACATCAGGGATATGAATCTCAAAACCAGCAGTAAGATGTTTAAGTAGACAACCCTGACATTTGGTATACCTCTGCCACTCAAACTTCTGAATTTGCAGACTTCCTGCAAATAAGAATAGTGTTCCTATAAGAAACACTAAGATTCATGTGTTTGTTCTTTTTCTCTTCAGCAAAACTTGAAATCAAAGACTTCTTGTACGTCAGGTTTTGTCTACAGGTATGTTTGAGCTCTTCAGGCATTCTGGAACAGATGTCTGAAATATGGAAAACATTTTTTACATTTCTACATTCAAATGAAGTTACTTTCTTCAGTGAGAATAAATGTATAATTCTGAGGAATTTCTTGAAGACTTACATGAAATAAAACTTGAGCGTTGAAGTAGAGAAATCAAATGAAACCAGAAAATACCATAGTATAAACAAATGAAAGAAGATATTTCTGTGTGTAGTTTAGTGTATTTCTATATGTAGTTAAGGTGTGTGGAATATCCACTGATGATTATTGAATCAAATAAATAAATAAGACAAAAACAAATAAACAAAAACAAAACAAAACAAAACAAAACAAAACTGAAATCTGGGGGATTATTCAGGAGAAATATTACAAAATGCTTGCCCTGTTACTATAGTCAACAGGGATGGAATACTGGCCTAGAGTCTGTCTACCTGATTCAGCACATATATTTTTTTTTCTCTCTATGTTCTCTTACTCAACACAGAAGCTTAGACTGTCTTTCTTGAACAGCAAGAGGCTGGAACACTTTTTTTGTGTGTCTGCTGAGCACATTTGGAGTGGAGTTCCTGTCTGTCATAATACAAATTCATAATGAGACAATAAAATATGTGGGAAAAAAAAAAAAGTAAAAACATCTAAGTGCTTCCCCAGAACTTTCAAAAAAGTATTAGTACAATGACAGTTCAACTAGCCAATAGGAAAGCAGATGCAATGCCATGCAACACAATGATAAATAATCAGTCCAGTATCTCAGGACATACAGAATTTCTTGCAATAACTAAACTTTAGTCCTTTTAAGCTCCAAATAGAGACCACCACTAACCTAGTCTAACCGAGAGAGAAAAAAAAAGAGCAAGAGTGAATGTTAGAGACGAGCAAGGTATACTGCAACTTACTGTCTGAACCTAGTGTCTGCAGCACAGAGAAAATGCATTTCATGTTAGTCTTCCATCCTTTTATGTATACCAATCACTTTGTGTTGCAAGTGATCTAAGAATTATTTTACTATTCCATTTTGTGTGGCAAAAGTTCGTAAAGAATTGTAGAGACTAACCTTAGGATCAATGATTTTGTCCACATAGTGATATACCAATAAACAAGATATAAATCCCTGTAGTTTACAATCATCATTTTGAATGGTCACTCTGACAGCAGTGTTTTATTTGAAAGATAAGAACAATTGATTTTGACAATCAGATGCATCAGCACAATAAACTAATTATTAAGGGATCTATATTAATTGCTTATACAACTTAAATTTGATGTTGTGAAGAATGAAATTGTTTTCCCCAAGCAGGACTGTTTCTTTTGCAGGCATGAAGTATTCTTATTGGAGAACAACCCAGAATATGAACAGCAAAAATAAATTGCTTATCTTAAAATTACTGTGTTCACCCCTCCAACTCCAAAAAGCTTCTCCAATGGAGTTAGTTACATTTTTCCAGAAACATCTACTAGGTATATCATGTACATGTTCCTTCCCAGGACATAATGAGCATGGCATTTCCAAGCACTGCACAGTCAGCATAATACAGCTGAAAAGTCTCCCAGCTATGGAAAAGGAAGTTACTATAAACCAAGCAAGAGGTGGGATTTTTTCCCACGTCTGAGGATATATTGTTACAATAACGGTAGTTTGCAAGTTGTGTGGGTTCTGCAAGTCACAGAAACTACAACAGAAGCTACACAGAAGTTAACCGAGTAATAATTTCTGCTGCATTCACCATATTTAGGATTTTCTGTTGATGCTGTCACCAGCATTTGAAGACTGGTAATTTATGCACCAAGGATCTTGCAGCTCCTCAGTAAATCTCCAGTACTGCAACCCTTTTAAGGTACGCTGTGCAAACAGCTGAGCCCTTCTTGAACAAGCTCTAACATCAGTCAGGGCATTTACATTGTTGATATTATATACTGGGCTAACACAGATTCTGGTGGTCTCTGAGCTGAAACAGGTCTTCCACTGTATCTGCTACCAGAAAGCAAAACCAAGAAAAAACAACAACAAAAACAACCCTAATGCACATAGCTCAGAGTTACTGAAACTAAATCTTCTGAAATAAAGTATGTTTTTACATCCATAGCATGAAATTTTGCTTTATAATATTTGGTTGGTGTCTTTGAAAATGCACCCTGAAGTATACACATAGACAGAGAAGTGAGAGATTGTATTTTTGAACAATGTGTTAGAGACCATTTAGAACAAATTAATTACTCTTTAAAAAAGAGTATGGTGTAAATTTTTATTCTGACATACTGCATTTTTCTAACCTGCAAACTGAAGTAACAATAGCTACAAGTATCTTTCGTTGATAACACAGCAGTTCAAATGGCAGTTCCAACAGTTTTGAAAGAAACAAGTTTAGTTCTTATGACTCAAGTGGAGAATTAATATGGGGAATAATGCATTAAATCATTGAGGAAAAAAATAGGTGAATGGCAAGCTACTTATATTACAAATAATGAATGCTGCTAAAATAAAAATGAAAAAAATATGCTACTAAAATAACAACATTACCAAAACAGTATCAGTGAATGTAAGTTCACACCTGTCTGTTTTAACATTACAAGTATTTCAGAACAAATAGTATATAACAAATTTTGGGTCATGTATCTTCATGGCAGCCAAATCCAAAAAGTATTTTTGTTTCTTTTTCATATAGCGTCTTTTCTATGTATGGAATATTCTGAAATTCCACAAAGTAATCTTTGGCACATGAACCAAACTGCATTTACACTAAAAAAAGAGTGTGGTTGTAGAATATGCTCCAAATGCTCTAAGATAATTTAATGTTAATGCACCCAGCATCTATGATTCTATACGTGCAGAAAATCTGAAGAAAAAAAATATATGCAAAAATTGAAGTACTGGAAATATTTATGACGTATAGACAAATCTCAGATCAATGCACTAGAAAAGCAGTCATTTTCATCCCCCCCCCCCCCCCCCCCCCCCCTTTTTTTTTTTTCAAGAGCCAAAGGAAAAACATTTTCTTTTGTCTTTGGTAGTCATGAGTTCTGCCATATGGTCTTTCTGAAAACTCGGTTCAGACTCAAATGTTCCAATAATGATTCAACAGAACAGAAGAATTTTCTGCTAAATGTTCTTCCTACAGCTGTACAGATTAGCTAAATTTATTTAGTTTATGATACTTCTACTGTGAGATCTCAGCTGGGATGGGGGAGATTGGTCCTTATAGTCAGGGCCAACCTGGAGCCATTGTTAAAAATAGAGGTCACTTCTTGCACTGATTTGAGATTGAGACATGAAGAAATCAAAAAATTTACCAGTCCAAAGGCCTGAGCTCACAGGGTGGAGACCAACTGCAAGGCCAGGAAACGGTCCATACTACAAGGTGCATAGTGACACTGTTTTTACATATGTGGAAGAAAAAACAAGGTATCTAGTTTGGCTATTTCCCACAAGGGTGTTTTTCTCCAACTTGTATATAGTCTACATTATCATGACCTGCTACAGTTGACAGAACTTTGGGGACTCAAGGTGTTATTAAAACACCATATGAAAGAACCCTAAATGGCTCTGGCTAAACTGCACGGTTTTAAAATTCTTATTTTTACAGCAAGATTTGAACAGAACTTACAATTGACTATGCCTTCTTAGTCCTATTTTTATCTGAAGTCTGGAAGCCCTGATTACAGGGAAGAAACTTTTGCAATATTATTGTGGTTTAGAGACAAAAATATTTTTCCTACCAAGGATGGGAGAGTTTCGTCTAGGGCTACTTCAATTTTATGATCAGTCATGATCACAGAGGTTCAGAAGGAGAAAAGCAATTTTCAAGATCTTCAGAAAGTAACTGGATATTTTCTGTTTTCACATTGCAAAACTAGAATTTGTCAGTGCTTACACATGTTAAACATGTATAGCTCATGTACAGGCATATTTAAGGGACATGCAGGAACTGAAGAGTTCCTAGATCTTGAATCAATATGAGATCGATATATGGGAAATTCTCTTCAATGACCCCTGAGGAAAAAAAAAAAAAAAAAAAGTGAGTTCAGTGTGTTCAGAAGGACACTGAAGAATTGGTAGCTTTTAAGAAGATAAAGAAAATGAACTGATGAAGACAGATCTTCATGACAACTTGTGCCGGAATTGTGTTAGGGCTCTACTGATTTGCTGGTGCCAACTTGATATGTCACTTAAGCAAGTCACAGTTCTTTCCTTTCTTGAAATCATGGAAAGAGATTGGTATCAAAGCACTGAACTGAAAGTACAAGCATGATGACTTCAGGTAGTATGGGTCAGTGACTCCAGCACTGGTGTCAAGAATATAACTTCAGAAGGCACAGGAACAAATTAGTGAGTCCACAGAAGTGAAAAATAAAAAAGTATTAAAGCAAGCAGAACACAAGTGAAAGTTCAAAGACAAAAAAAGAAATTGAATAAATAGCACTGCTGTTGCAGAAAATGTGAGTGACAACAGACTATAAAACAAAAATGAAGAGCAAACACATCTTGCATTTGATGCTAACTGTGAAAAAGTATAACTTTAAGAGGCTTTATTAGAAGTTAATTGGAAACAATTGCTATGGTATATAATGCCAGTAAATCTGGTATTGATTGAAGAGGATCTAATTCGATCCATTGGTTGTGAATGCTAACGGAAAAAAACATCAATCATTCAAAGACCAGAAAAGATAAAAAAGCAAATTCATTAGAGAGCGATGCAGTTGTTAGCAAAATATTTCTATATCAAAACAGAAACAAACATTTTAAAATATACACTTTTACTTTAAAACTAACATTTATGTTTTATTGAGAATAATGTGGAAACAAGAAATATAAAAATACTCCTTAGAAGGGTATTATGTAGTCTAAGACTTTAACACTGAATTTAGATTTCTGGTTGCAGATTTTTTCCATACATAAAGTTTTTATTTTAAGAAAAGTAAAAGCTACATGTTTAACTAAAGTCAATCTATAAATATGATGGAATATAAGTTGACATAAGTATAAAAAAGATTTTGAAATTACATAGAATTAAGAACTTCTCCAATCCTACTTCTTCCTTTACACCTTAAGTTTACATGTTTTGTCTAAAAAGAAAAAAAATGAAAAAAAAAAGATTTTATGATTTCATTATTGGTTTCTGCATAAGATAGTTTTAGACTGTTAAACACAAACATATTTGCCTATTATTGCATCATTAACTTTTCTTCTATATCATCATAGTTTGATTGTATGTACCTGTCAATATTTGTAGAACATATTAGGAGAGAGAACTTCTCTTTCACTGCTATTCTGGAAAAGATGGGACTGCATGGGAATGTCCATTTATGTATTTCATTATGACCACTTAAACATTTATAAAGGTTCTCCATTTTCTTATATACTTAGGGATGGACAATTCTGCATCACTAGGGGAAAAGGCTAATTACTCACTTAAATACACTCTTTTTGACATTACAAAGACTAATATTTTTGCATTAATGGCACTATGCAGAGTACATGAAGCAAATAAATAATAAACCTACTTATTCAAATACTAATGCAAAACCAAATGTTCTTTCAATTGTACAGAACAAAAAATAAAGTGAGAAAGGTATCAAAAAGTAAACAGTAAAACTGAATAGAATATCTCTTACTTACATATATCTCACACACAACTATTTTATGTCTCTGAAGTGACAGAAAGTTGCAAACCAAGAGATCCATACGATAATTGTGCCAATTTTTGGTTAAATTCACTGGAAATTTAATTTTGTTGTTGTTGTTGCTTCAATAAACTAAATGTGCAAAATGTACCGGATTTTACAGCTTAATGTATTTTATTTTGGCAAACACTGTAACCAACCATAGACATATCAGCATTTAGTTCTGGCTTTTCATCCATTTACATTTCTACACAGTTAGAGGGATCACTATTCTGATTTTACAACCATAAGTTTTTGTAATTCTTTTGAAAATTAATACCCCTAACTCACTTTTGATGGCAATCAACATTGATATTTTACTCTAAAGAAATATCCTAAATGCAATTTTTTAGATTTTGCCTAATCTGCTACATACTTTGGTTCACTGACAAGTAATTTGGCTTCAGTGAACTTTGTCATAATGATAATGAACATGACTGACACCCAGTGGCCTTCTTGGCTGAGACTTTTTTTAACCACTACTGTTTTTGTCATGGCCATTTTAACATCCATGGACCTATTAGAGAGTCCAGAGGAGGGCCATGAGGATGATCAGAGGGCTGGAGCACCTCTCTTATGAAGACAGGCTGAAAGAACTGCGGTTGTTCAGCCCAGAGAAGAGAAGGCTCCAGGGAGACCTTATGGCGACCTTCCAGTACCTAAATGGGTCCTACAGGAAAGATGGAGAAGGACTCTTTGTCAGGTAGGGTAGATTTAGATTAAATATTAGAAGAAATTCTTAACTATGAGGGTGATGAGAACCTGGTGAGGGTGATGAGAACCTGGAACAGGTTGCCCAGAGAAGCTGTGGATGCCCCATCCCTGAAAGTGTCCAAGACCAGGTTGGATGGGGCTTTGGGCAACCTGGGAGGTGCCCCTGCCCATGGCAGGTGGGGTTGGAACTATGTGATCTTTAAGAGTCAACTCAAACCATTATATGATCCATTCTAAAGGTAGAGTTTCTGGATTTTTATTTATGAAATTCCTATTGGACTTCCCATATAGATATATAGTTTGATCCTAATCCTTGTTTCTCATCCAATTCTGAAATCCAGTAACTGATGATGGAGAAGTGCTGACCTATTTACTTTGATTGTTTTTATAGGCAATACTGAGATAATTAGGAAGATTAGATTTAAATCTGCTTCCTGAAGCACTTACTAAAATATTTATACTGAATAAGCTTCCTGAAAAGATTCTATTTTTCATTTTTTTTCCAATGAAGAAAACATTATTTTCACTTCAAGAGTGAGCAGAAAAGAATTCTGATCTCCTTATCTGATGTTTTCCAGATTTTTATGTAACAGAGAATGCATCTCCACTTCTGTCTATTCCAATTAGAATAAACCTTTCTAAAATTTCAAAAAAAAAGTAGTCTAGAAATTTTTCACTGAACAAAACAAAACATTTAATGAAAAAACGAACACAATCTAATTTATTTTCTTAATGGACACTTTTCAAAGTAATTAGGTTTTGTATCAACATTGTCACCTTCGTCGGTAAAAACTTCAGAAGTATCCTGTACTTTTTAAATTATTATTATTAAGGAAGTTAGATTTTAAACATAAAATATAACTGTAATGTAATAGAATACCAAAACCTCAGTGATTCAGTTAGAACAGGTCTGCATTCTAGATAAAATAGATCAATAAGAACACAGTTCAGCTCTGTATCAATGCAATATTGTGGTTGTCAGTACAATTATACTTGTGGCTCAGGTTCTCTCTATCATATTAAAATCTTGCTGACTGAAAACTTGAGATACCACCTTATTCTCATTACCCTGTGCTACAGAGAGTCCTTGGCAGAAGTTCTTTGTTTATGAAACCCTTTATCCCCTGAGACTAAGAGTTTTCCTTTCATCTGTCCTCCTTATGGTGAAATCTGAGATCTGTCTTTTCATGGATACCTTCACTGTCTAAAACATACAGATGGGCCCAACCTATAAAAAAAAAACAGAAATTAGGCAGTACACACAGATCAATCACATAAAGGCAGTAACAAATGTAGAGTGCCTTTAGATAGGCCTATGTTTTATTTAATGAACACATTTGTCCAAGAAACAAGACATGAGATGGCTAGGAATCCAAAAGAGTTGAATCCAACATGTTCTGAGTGAAGTTGCTATAGGCTGTAGGTCCTGCCTGCCTTTAAGGCCAGTGTGAAGGGGTTAATTTATAGAAACAAACCAAGGATACAGAAAAGGAGCACAATGCAAAGAAACACCAATGCCCTAAAATGTAGTTGCATACACATATTGCCAACCATATAGTGCAATGCTAACAAAAGCTGTTGAGGATTTCCCCACTTGATAACATCAGATTTAAGGTAGAACATAGCCAAGCTTCAAGACAAGAAATCTTCCAAACACTTATGTCATTGGCTACTGCATGTAAAGATGATATTTACTGGAGAAAAAATGATACAAGAAATTCTAACATCAGAGAACAACTGCTACTACCAAGAAGATTTTAACAATTTCTGCTGGATGTTCACTGTTTAGTATAGGTAACCATATAAATGAAGCCTCAGAAAAGCCAAACTTCAAATGGTATCATAAAATCTAATGCAGTAATTCTGTAAAATGAAAATATAATAATAGTTTATGTAAATCACAATATTTCATACAAACTATTTACATGAGAATGTTAAAGAATTAATAGTGAGCCTTCTTTATTAAACACTCATTTTAAAAATATGGCAACTTTCAGAAAAGAAATACGTACATAATAGTAAAGGTAAATTCAATGCAACTTTTCAAATCAGAATAACATTTTATATTAACTGTTATAAACAATCAAGGACAACTGTGGCAAATATTTTAAATTGAATATAGCTATTTTCCCTCATTAGAATTTCACAAAATCCAGCCAACTCAATAGATGTGTGAAATCTGACATTTTCTGTATAAAAGAGGAAACATGGATATTGTATGTTCTAAGCTGAACAGTCTGTTTTTATTCATGTACTTACTTTCACAAATAACAGTTCAGGAATTATTTATATAATGAAAAATATTTAATATTATCCCTATAAACAATAGATATAATAATTTTATTTACATATTTACAATGTATAATATAAACTATTTATATAATATATAGCTTGTCCTAACTAATTGTCATTTGACTAGTTAGAAGTAATAAGGATATAACATCAACATCAAACTGTTTTTTCTGCTACCCAAGTCCCTGTTTTTCGCAGTTGTTTTGTTTTCTAGCACTGCTCATTCATTTCAGAATTGTCATTTTCCACAATAATGGTACAGTAGTTGTACTTGTTCTACATAAGGACAGTAATCCAGTCTAGTTGGCTCATTCTTGTAGTTTTAAATGTAGTTAACACAACAGAGGTCACAGGCATGGCCACTGAAAAAGAAACTATATTCTTTTATTTTGGATAAGCCATAATTGTGTTTTATGAATATCAACCTAAAAGCATAAACCAGTATGTTCTATAAGTAACCTCAGAATCAAAACTACCAGTATAAAACAAGGGAAGCTATCAGCAAATAAAGCTTTTTGAGAAATACCCTCCAAATATACTTTTACCTTTGTCTATGTACGGATGCGCAGTCCCTTATAGCTAAAGATTTCTCCATCAACATCATGACAGCATGGTCAGCACATAAATAAACTAAGCAAAGGGAGCTACACACAATGTCATTTCCTCCTCAACTACCAAATACCCCCCCACCAAAATAAATAAATAAATAAAAATAAAAGATTGATCAGGATAGGAAAAGAAGGGATTTAAGGACGAGAATAATTTATATGTGGATTACAAAACCTGAAGAATTTCAGTGATCAGAAAGTAGTATCTTTTTCTATCTTTGAGTGATTCTTGTATTTGTAATGTGAATGCTCCAAGCAGTAAGTCCCCATATCCACAATCATCACAGAAGCAGTAGCTGAGTTCTTGAAGCAAACAGAATCACTCTATCACATGCTGCATTAGCTTTGAGTCTTCCTCAGTATTACTGCAGTGGTTGATGAGAATATAGATAAAGCTTCAGAAGACATTAAGAATAGAGGCGTTTTTCAGCAAAGCACTGTTACAGCTTCAGCTCTGATGAGTGCACTCCATTGACAGCAAAAGGCTGCATTTGGGTTTCACAAGACACCTTGACATATTTTGTATTCAGTGTATACATTCATGCAGAGATGGCTATCTCCACATCAGGAATTAATATGAACCATTTTGCACACTGCTTTAAGAGTTTAGTGTTCCTACTACAAAAAGAATTCTCTAGAAGTCAAAGTGGAAAACACACTTAGCTCTACGGGTCTGATCTATGGAAAAGCAAACAGAAATTCTGACTCTGTGACTTAACTGAAAGTCAGGAACCACTACAAGAAAACATGGAGGACAGAAAGACCCTATCTGTAAGAATGTCACCAAGAGACAGAAGAACAGAAGAGTCACACAGGTCTGAATTTTTCATTCATTCATTCTTATAAGGGACATGTTACATATGGTTCTACCTCAGGAAGGGCTAGACTTTGCTGATTTTGGAAACACTGTTTATTTTATCTATTGAGGACAAAGATTTTACTGAAGCATTTTCTAGTACTATAATAAAAATGAGAATAGGCATTCACACTGTATCTAACTATGAATGCCTTTATCTGCGGGTTCAAGCTCAAGATAGACACATTAGTCTCAGTTTCTCCAGATATCAAAATATAAAGCTTTTCCTACACCCCTCAGTCAGGGTAGCTGAAATAATCTCTGTCTCACAGAGGATCAGCACCACAACAAGACCTGCTTCTTTGTCCTATTTACAAATCCAATAATTTTCACCAGTGTGCTGACCCATCTGGTTGCTCCTCTTGTACATAAGGTGCTCATGTTCTCCCCTCTGGACAGAAGGCTGATAATCAAAATACCAAATTGTCCAATACTAGGGTGCAGTTATTTCAAATTCTGGTTTAAATGGTGAACTTTCAAAACCTCATGGTTGAAACAGGATATGGTACCACATAATACCACTAAGGAGTCAACATTTGGTAACCATGACAAGTGAGGACATCAGGGAAGAAAAATGTGAGAGAAAGGGAATCTGATGCTAGATCCTTTTAAAATATATTCTTAGTGCTAACTCATGTTTGTTACCAAGTCTGTGCTGGTGGTAGACAGCCTTCTGGGCCAAAGAGAGATTTTCCTCAAGCCATGCAGCAACCTGAATAACAAGACTCTTGAGGACAAGTTTTGTCATTCTGACTACTTTCCTCTACGAATGTAGGATTTAAAAGAAAAAGAGATAGGGTACCTGCCTGCTGTGTGATTCTCATCTAGATCCTCAACAACAGGTGTAAGTTGTTTAAAAGTATCTGATCTTTATAAATTACAAGAAAGCATAATGCTATTTTCAGAAAGTCAGGTGTGAGTCCCAAAGTATGTAAACAGAACACTAAAAGTGCATTTAAAGCAAGGAATTCAGTGGGTATTGTTGAAGTAAACAGGAGACTTATACGCAAACTGATATCATAGAAGAAACTCTGGCAATCAGAGATTGCAGTACTCTTTCATTGCCTGCACTGTTGCAACAGAAATGGCAACAAGCCACTCCATCCTACACTCCTGTGAAAGCATGAAAAGCTAGGGCATGAAATTAAAATTCCGGCTTCTGTCTTCAGAGAACACTGTATTTTTTATATTCTGAACTGTTACAATCTCTAACACTAATATCTGAAATACAGTGTATTTGGTGACATACTTAAAATAATAAGACAGCACAGATTGTACAAACAGCCAAAGAAAGATGCTAAAAAATCTAAAGGATGAACTAAATTTTTTAAGACTACTGTCTGCAGACAGCACTTTTAGACTCATGGGTTACCATGTGTTTATCATTTCTACTATATGCTATAAGTATGCAAATGCATAAGAAAAATGTGTCATAGTTGATATTCATATCATATCAAAACAACGATAAGACAAAAAAATTGATAATAAAATTATAACCTAACTATTTGTTCATTGTTTTCAGTACAACTGAAACAGGAGCTGTTTAATGACTTATTCCTCACATGCCATTCAAAGCCTACTAATTTATTCTGGTGCTGTCTGCATTACCTAATGAAGATGATACACTCAGCTTCTTTATCTTCAAATTCTTTCCTGCTGCTATGTAATATTTTAATTTAAGCATTCAAAATACACCCATTGTTTTTGCTCTACAAATCAGTGCATTTCAGTTCATTTTATATATATCAATTTCAGGGAAAGGACAGCAGTTATTTGGAATTCACAGAGTATACTGTCTTTGAAAATTCATATACTTGGGGGAACATTATATGTCTGGAACTTGATACATAGCATTACTTATCATGGTGTCACATAAAAATCCCCGTATGTTTTTTGTCCCCAGTTCTTTTCCAGTAACACCTGAGTAAAATAGCTACATTTGAGGGAAAGGGAGCAGGAGTGAGTAGGAATGTCTAAAAACCATATACACATAGAACAGGCAAAAAATATCTTTACATCCCAAAACTCCTTCTGCTTTTGAAGGACCAACTATCATCTTCCAGATGGTAGAGTAGCACTTTCTGGAATAGTACATAGAGGAGCGTGTTACTTTTCTTTTTGCAACAGTCACACAACTCCACTGACAGGTATAGAACCTACCCCACAAGACTGAACTTCTCAGGTTAGAGAAGTGACATGAAATTGTCCTGTGTATCTGCAAGGTTTTAGAAACTGCCACAGTTCCTGATCTGTTTGCACAATACTTAACTGTCCTTTCACTAGCAACAAATCATTCAGAGAGAGATGCAAATAATTCTGATCAATTCCAGCAGGACTTTATAATCTTTTTAAAACTTAAAACTGCTCTTGGTATATGATGAGACGCAAAGAAAAATACAACTGTGAAGATGAAGTTCAGTTCTTATTTTAGCATGTATTTCATGAGATCATGAGAATTTCTCACCTTTATGGACTACTGTAAAGGAACAGCATAGCAGAGGATGTCTGTGCAATGAAAGAGAAAAGATGGATTTATCTACATTTTTTTTCCAGTTATTACCACAACATTTTGCTGCATTACCAATAAATGGAAGATTTCAGTGTTAAGAGCTTTCTCCGCAACAAGTAGGTATTATTTTTCTCTTTTTCAAACAGGAATCAAATCACAATCAAATAATTTTTTATACATTATGTACAGTTGAGAACACAACTTGCAGAACTTAATAAGCCCAGACTGAAAGAGGGTGTATACTGATATGGATGACAGCAACGAAACTGGATCTAAGCATTTAATCTACACCGAATTTTAGGTGAGACACAACTTGACATTTCCTTTCACCTGTGAGCAGGTCCAACATGACATATTATGTATTGCACCATTTCTTCCTGAAAGAAGTCTCAGGTATTAGTAAATTGAGACCTGCGAATCTCTGCATGATTTAGAGCTGAACACTTATGTCACAGATAACTAAAAAAGCTAATTCAACCAAAGCAGAATACTGTCTTGCTTTTTTTATTATTATTTTTTTAATTTTTTAGTTCATACCTCATGAGGATTGGCC
>NC_049170.1:115489044-115514044 GCF_009769625.2 Cygnus olor
GAAAGTTAAAATTCTACAGAAAAAAAAATAAAATAAAAATCTAAATGTTGCCAAGGTAGAGAAAAGTGCTGCTTTTAAGGGGACAAAAAAGATGAAATCTGTCTCTTGACAGCAATTCTATATTACACACATCGATCAAGATTTTGGGTATCTCAGTTAGTTTAGAAGGCTAACAATTTAGTCTCTCCATCTTCTCCCATGATCAATGAGCTTTTAAAACTGCACCAGCCTCAATTCTACTGTTTAAGATGACCAACTTTTTGAACTCCAAGAAAGATCTATCTTTTCCTCAGTGTGAATTTCCTATTTCTAGCCTAAAACACTCATACCGTTCATGGTGACTGGATCTAGTATATCAAACAGTGATGCAGATGATGAGATCATTTTTTCTCTATTCCTTTAAATTTCTTAGTGAATATGTCTAGTAGATTTCAGCACATTTTTTATCTACATGACTCTTCCTTATTCTGCCTAAAGACAAAACAATGAAACTCAATAAATTATATTTCTAAGAAATATTCATTTTATAATAAACAAATAAAATGTATAATATTCACCTTATTTTCTCATAAAGCTCAAACATAACACATTTATTGCAATACTGGGTAAAGGTTCCAACCCCATCTCCATTGTGTACACTCTTCAAAATTTAAACAGCTTTTAAATAGTCATCCCTAAATTCTCAGCATTTTTGAGTTTGAACTATTGTACTGACGTGAATGAAAAGATGAAACTGTAAAATTTATGTGTAAATCTCAGTCAAGCCTTTTAAGGTACTTGGTCAGAAGACTTCTTTTGGAAGTACAACATGTTTTTACACATAATTTGTTTGACTTCACAAATTTTTTCAGGAAAAGCTGAAACTATCTGTAATTCATAGCTGGCCTTTATAACAATAATTATAATTTGAAATGAGTGCATGGCAACCTTCACGGGTATAGGTAACTGGAATTACCTGTGCTTCTTCATGTGGCATCCTTCTAATGAGAAAAGAAAAAGGAGAAAAGGCACACAGAGGTCTGCATGGCAGCATGGTATCCATTAATATGGCTTCAAGACAAAACAATAACGGAACCTTCCAACTCACGTGGGCAGAGAAGAGAGAAATTTGAAGCCAGTTGTCTGAAGGTGGAGCAAGTCTAGATACCCTCACTACTCTTCCCCATGTGTATAAATACTACTTGCAAATTTTCCTATTCCAAAGGAATTCCAAATAAAAAATGGATACAAGCTCCTTTTAAGAACTTATTTAAGAACTAAGTCTTATTTTTGTTGTATGATGTGTTCTGATATGTCTTATAGAGTAAGAAGAATATGAAAACAAGGTTAAAGGTTTCAGATAGACTCAACTGTTTTGTATTATAGCCAGTTTATTCTGTGTTTATCCCCTTGTTATGGCAAGATACCTTGGACAGTCCTTTACCATCTGTGAATGTTCTGGCCTCCCTGGCTGAAATCTGCAATGATAACTGCATAGAGTGATAACTGCATAGAGAAAGACCACCTTGAATATGCATCCAAATGTCCCAAGAGTTTTCCTGAGGAGACGTAAATTTACCAAAAACATCAAAAGCTTAGAGGTAAAGATAATCCTTGTAGAGTTTAGGATAAAGGATTCCTAAGGATACTTATTATTATGGATATTTATCATAAGGATAAATAAAAAGATATTTCTCAGAGCTTCACATGAATGTGAATAATCAGATTGAAAGCAGCAAAATGAAATACTAGAACTGGATTACTTCATAGGAGAAAAGTCTCAAAACTGATTGGTACTTATTGCTGGTAATTTTGTTATTTTCCAGAAGTGGCACAGTTCAGTTATTGCAGATAGCATAGACAATCTTATGCCTCAGTGTGAAAGAAACAGTTTAAAGTACTCTTGGAGCAGAAAAAAAATACTAAACAATTGTACTAGTCTGTTAGAAAGCCTTATCATGCTTTAATACAGTGAGTATAGACTAAAGGAGCTCTCTGAGCTGACAGCTAAGTAAGCAATAAAATATATTAAAACCTATTATGAAGTGTTGCATGTTTGAATTATTTTCTTTTCACTGAAGATTTCATTAGGAATTACCTTTTTTTTTTTTTTTTGTGAAGCTAAACAATCAAGAATATTTTAAAGAATTTAAAAAGCGTAAAAAAGGTTGACAAAACTGGGTTAATTCCCAGAGATATCTAAGCACATGCCTAATTAGTGGACATGAATAATCCTTCTGAATGTGCAGAACTTGGGCTTAAGTATGTAATTCTAAAATGCACTAAAAGCATTAAAAGCATGTATTAAAGCAATATTAATCTTGAATATGTATGTGCACATGCACGCGCAAACACATTCATTATTGAGTGTTTTTTTTTTTCAAAATTGAAGCTATGCAATGACAAATCTGCCTCAGTTCAAAACATATCTTTATAGCACTGTTGTCTCATAACAAAGAACATAGAATCTACATTAAAATAAAAGTTAATTCATTCTCCAAGTAGAATGAAGACTTAGAGATCTAAATCTTGTATAATACATGAAATGCCTATGTATACTTGATACATAGGACACCATTAGATGCTCTGTCAATGTCCAAATACAATTTTCTTTTTCTTTTTTTCAAATGAGTCAGTCAGAAACCTCTGATAGCACCATTTCAAATGCAAATAATTCTGTTCCAACTGCCTCTTTACATTAGCTAAATGAAGTCATCAGTAAACAAAATTGGAAGAAATCTTAACACAACTGCTGTAAACAACTTTAAAAGTTTTATATCCCAAAAGATTAAAACTGTTAGAAGACAGTTCAGATTCACTGGAGTTGTTCACCACTGATAGAGTTTATAGTCAAAAAATAATCTCTCTCATCTCACCCAAACCGATACTGGTCACAGCAAATTATAATCAAAGATAGATATCTTGGAGGGTGATAATACCATTAGATTTAAGGAATTAAAAATACATGAAACTTTTGAGTTAATGAACAGGGTCCTTAACTGCTCATTTAATTCAAACAGCTGTTTGTTAATGCCCTAAGCAGTGTCATAAACTGTGAAAATACTGTTGAGTGCAAGACACTAGTTAATGCTATAAAGCAACACATGCTCTAATATTAAAAGGATTTAATGGGATTAATAGAGAATAAAACATTAACTCCCTATTATGATGTTTTTAGGGCCCAAGGGCAAATTCTGGCTAAAAAGGACTCTGGTTCTAAAAGCACAAAAAGTAAACTATAGCACTGTACAGCAAATCATGGCAATTTTATGCTCCTGAAAAAAAGTGGAACCCTGATAAGATCACATCTGTTCCAATCACAGACTGGATAAAATCACTGTTTACTAAAGTCCTAAATAACTAAATATGTGGAACCCCAACAAGATCCCATCTGTTAAGACTACAATTTGGATAAGGTCCCATTACAAAAAAATCTATATAATAACATATTCACTACAAAATTTTTTTTTTTCTTCAGTTTCGTCATTTCTTTCATAGAACACACTATTGTAAAAATCCAACAGCATAATTAACTGGCTTGATGAACATTAGTAATGTATTAGTATTTGGATTGTCAATTCAAAAAGCAACCAAAAACTACTCTCAATGTTTTAAGCTATATAGTCTCTTTCGTGTGTTCTTAATTCTAGTTATTTCAAATATATCTATACAACAATTTTTTTCATTTCCAATGCCATGATAAGTTTGATATACAGTGTATTCAGTTCACTTGTAAATTACAAAAGGTTATTATTTTCAAATGTAACTACTACTTTTTCTGTTTCTCTTCTAAAAGTATATTCTTCTGGAAAAATAAATAAATAAATAAATAAATAAATAAATAAAAATAAAAAGGTGTCTGGGGGGAGGAAGTAGGCTAAGTTTACCATTATAACTAAAGCATACTTGAAAGTTTATAGTAGTAGCAGTATTATTATTTTTTAATTAGAACTTTATACAGACATAATATATAAATAAAGTCTATTTCAAGCACATGACCTTTTAATAATAAGTCATACAACACAAAAGAAGAATTAAGAATTTGGGCTTTCTTCCAAAGACTGAAGGAAGCAAGGTTAAACGTTGCTATCAGCTTGTATTGTCCTCCAAAACAATATTAATTGGCTTCTAAAGTAGCAGACAAAATGTTATGTACATCTGTCTTTTTAAATTGAATAAATAAATAAATAAATAAATAAAAACTAGTAATATCTTATAAGCAATATGATTATAATTATTAAGTTATTTCCTGTATTTAATACTCTGAAACATTAATAATCATTTGTAATTGTACTTGTGCAGTAGATATTTTCATCTGGAGATCTCAGGTTATGACTTTTAAGAAATCACAGGACCAGAAACAGTAGAGCCCTCATTTTTAATGAAAGTGGATACTCATGGCCACCAAAAAGCCACTAAAAGCTGTGAACATTCAGCATTTCTGCTTATGTTCATCTAGAATACACATTTTCTGTGCCTAGTACCTCAAAAAGAAATTACATAAAATCAGTCACATATGCAGAAGGTAAGAACAATCTACCTAATCTACCACTAAGTAGTGGTCTTTATCAAAAGGTTGTATTTAGATTTTCACATATCATCTTTTCCCTGTAGGCTTGCATAAAAATATAGCAATTTATAGAGCATGGGAGTGGGGGAAAAAGAACAAAGAAACAAAGAAATATAGTTCTCCACATTTAAGTAAACTTAAATAATTTAGAAATGCTGGCCAGAGGTGTTTTTTTCTTTTTTTTTTTTTTGTTTGTTTTTTGTTTTATGTGAATATATAAATCAAAAGCATGTTCCTGAATGTTTATACTAGACTTCATCGACAAGACCATTTCCCTGACCCCTTCTGGCAGGTAAAATCATCCTGACTTTTTGTCTTGGACATGCGCATTCTTCCCTATAGACCTTCTTTTGCACTTAAAACACAATATTGAAAGGATTCCCCCTGAAATTTTTTCCCACCTCATTGTGCAACATATTTCTTCTCCATGAAACTACTTTTTCCCCATCTGAACTTGCTTATATTTACTGAGTCCTTAGATTTTGCTTCCCTATAAAGCTCTTGTGGCTGCATTTTGTGCATTTTCTGCTCTTTATGATGCTCATTCCAATTTGGAGGTCATCACTTAAAAGTCAGCATTTTCCAAGAGTTACATCATAATAATTTCCAAGTGTTACTACATATCTTGAGGTTTTGCAATGCAGGCACGCAGGCTTGCATTAAACACACAGCAACCATGTAGAACTTACTAGAAAATGCTGGACATCTTTCCTACCAAAGGTGACTACCGTATTGCAAAGTCACTTTATTTAAGATTTTCTCCCACACATAGGCTCACAAATACTCCCTGCTTCTTAACAGAAAGACGATTTAGTATTTCTTCATCAAAGCTGTAGCTATATTTCATATCACAACATTTTCAAATATATGGTTTTTGTGATAGTACTTAGTAGTGCTTATTATTGACTAGTAACTTTAAACTTTGTCTGGCTGGGATGGAGTTACATTTTGTTGTAGCATGTGTGATGGTGTTGGTTTCATATTAGTGACCAGAACAGTTGAGAACACGCTAATGTTTTAGCTGTTGCTGAATGATGCTTGCATAGCACCAAGGAGTTCTGTTTCTTGCTCTGCTGCCACACAATGAATTAGACTGGGGGTATGCAAGAGCTTGGCAGGCCACATAACAAGGCAGATGATCTGAGCTGGCCACAGAGATATTCAATGACATATAACATCATGCTCATCAATAAAAGGGGAAAATGGGGAGTTTAGAGAGGTTAGCCATCTTTTGCTTGGGAATTGGCCAGGCATAGTCTACCTGTGGAAGTTCATGAATGATTGCCTATGCATCACTTGTTTTATTTTTTTTTTTATTTTCTTCCTCTCTTTTTCCACTTCTCCTTTGCTTATTAAACTTTTTTTTTTTTTTTTATCTCAGCCTACAAGTTTTCTTGCTTTTACTCTTTGCTTCTTCTTCCCCTGTCCCACTGGCAATGGGGTAACTGAGCAAGCATCTGTGTGGGCTTACCTGCCATCCAGGGTGAGCCCTTGACAAAGTTAGATTATAGAAAATCAGCCACTAGTTCAAAATAAGGTAGATTCAAGCATTCAAAAAGAGAAGCCAAACATTATTTCTTGATTTGTCTCAATCCTAATAATATGGAGTTGATAGCTATGATATTTTGGAGGGTTTTAACTTCTTATATAAATTCCAAAGTATTTCATCATTGTTCTCTTTCTTAAATTAAATTAATGAAAAGGAAATTCCAAGTTCAAGACTGATACCCTTCTTTAGCTATAGCTTCCTGGATTTAAACATAATGTTATCTCCAATAGTGGCAATTTTTAAAATGTTTATAGAACCACAGAATGGTTTGAGTTGGAAGGGACCTTAATGATCATCCAATTCCAATCCCCCCTGCTATGGGCAGGGACACCTCCCACCAGACCAGGTTGCTCAAAGCCTCATCCCACCTGATCTAGAACACTTTCAGGGATGGGACATCCACAGTTTCTCTGGGCAACCTGTTCCAGTGCCTCACCACCCTCCTGTCATGGAATATAGCAGCACATAGCAGACACACCAATCCAGGTTGAGGAAAAGAATAGACTGACTGCTTTCTGTCAA
Source organism: Cygnus olor (assembly GCF_009769625.2). Lineage (NCBI taxonomy): Eukaryota > Metazoa > Chordata > Aves > Anseriformes > Anatidae > Cygnus > Cygnus olor. The sequence continues at coordinate 115,495,665 of NC_049170.1, forward strand.
GATCAGAAGAGCATCTTCACCAAAAAGCAGTATTAATTTTGTTTGGTGACAGTTTACTATGAATTTTGTGTTCTATGTTTCCTAAAGGGAGTGATGTCTGAAAGGCAGAAGGGAGATCTGACACTTTCCTTGGTCCTGACTGCTGCTCCATGGTCAGATGGAGCCTTCAGAAGAGAGGGGGAATATAATTTTTCACGAAAGCCATTGAACATGTTCAGCTGTAGGAAACACCTAGAGTACGGGCTAGGGCAGGGTAAAAATTACACAACAGTAGTAAGCCTCTAGAACAAGCAAAGACAATGAAAATCCTGGGAAAAGCCAGGAGCTGACAGCTAGATCTCAAGGGTGATGGAAAGTAGTTTCCAGTTCCTGAAACCTCAGTAAAATGGATGGTGCATTTTTCCATTTACAATATTTTAATGGTTTGATGGAAGGAAGCAGAGGTTGGTGCAAAGGCATGGAAATAAGGCATGAAATCAGCAGGATTTTGCAGATTCTCTGTTGAGAAAGTTCTGCTGCTAAGGAGCCTGCCTGACACAACTGGCTTCACAGTGTTCACTGCTCAGAAGAGAGTGCAAGACAACAAAAATTTTACTGGATTAGACTACTATTTTCTCTAGTCCAGTATTCTTGGCAGAAAGGGATGTTATTGAGGGAGAGCACTTGAACTTTACTACTTTATAAAAAGTATTTCCTCACTGCCAAGCCATCTTCAATCTCTGTATTATTATCCATTCATCGTCATCTGTATGGTCTGTCATGGCTATTTTCTTCAGCATCAGTTTATGTAACTGCTGTCCACAAACTTGCTTAATCACTCTTAGAACCACTAATACTCTCAATCTCCAAAAACTCCTGTTTATGGAGAAGATTCTTACTGACTATAAAAATAAATAAAATAAAATAAAATGAAATAAATAATAAAACAAAACAAAAAAAATAAAACAAAATAAAACAAAAACAAAACAAAATAAAATAAAATAAACATTGCAGTGTTGCAAGATTTTTGAGTAACAGTCAACTTATTCAATGCCTTTATGGTTTTGTCAATAAAGCACATACGACCAGTTATTTCCAAAAATAAAAAATAAAAAAAATTCTAAATACTTAGTAAAATTTGACTTTTTAAGACATTGAGGTTTATACCACTGTGAAAGAACACTTGTTGTGGAAACCTGAGGTGATCCTATAGCCCCATTTTTAGGGGTTAGAAATGTGAAAACGACGATGAATGGTGGTCTTCTGAAAACCTATCACCTGGGTATATGAGGGATTTGGGAATGTGATTTAGCCTAAAACTCAGGAGAAGAGTCTATGCCAGGAATATGTAGTAGCTATCTGCTGAAAACAACAACAACAAATCAAACAAAACAACAGCAATGACACAGAAACTGAAAAGGAAACAATAAGACATAAGGACAGATAGCAAATAGCTGTAATAAATTTCAGGAAAGAAGGATGGAGGGAAAAACTTCAGTCTGTTTTGTAGGTGTGAATTTAACAAACCATTCTCACAGGAAAGATCCCTTAGGAAGGGAAGGACATAGATTGTACACAAGGAGATACAAATCATTCTTAAAACTTCTGAGATGGAATCAATACATTAAAAAGTTACCCAGAGCTGAACCAGTGCAGCTTGTACATCCTGGATTCCTGGGCCAAAAGATTTAATTCCACATAGAACTCACAATATCCTAGACTATAGTCTATTTTAAATGGTGTAAGGAGAAAACAAACAGGTCTTTCTGGCCAACTTTTCTTCATTCTAACTTAATATGAGAGAGTGAAAACCATTTAACCTGATGAAGAATGATTTGACAAGAAAGAGACTCCTGGAGACAATCATTGCCATGCCCAACTTCAAAGACAATTCAGTGGTATTAATAGGGTTAGCAAAGAAAAATATGAACACGCAAAACCAAAAGTCTGATATGGACACAGATTTAGAATTCACATGTATGGTATGGAGAACAAACGATAAAGCTGACGTCTGTTAGAAAAACTACAGTTGGCACAAGCAGTGATATATAGAGTAGCATAGCATATCAGATGTCACACATCTAGAAAAAATATCTAACTGGGGCCAATATTGGTGGTTTTACAACATGGATGACAAAGCTTTCCATTAAATTTTATTCATGCCTCAAGAGGGGAAAAAGAAGAAAAAAAGAGTGAATAAAGAAGATTGCCTAGTGGAATTGAGGGTGCCTTGGATGAATACTTTGGAAGTTTTGCAAATTTTAAACGTTTGTCAAATTCACAAGGTGAAACAGGTACTGGATACACACATACCAGTAATTTTCATTTGCCTTCCTCCAAAACAACCATTCCTATTATCAAGGTCAAACTATGACCCTGAAGTCCGTGGTCAATATATCCCATACACCACTATGACAGGACCCCACACATCAAACTCTGACACGTTTATTCTCTTTAAGAAAAAGGCATAGAAGGCTCTCCCTCAAAGGTCTGGCAAATTCAGGCTCTTGTTACAGTAGTTAACACAATGATGTGTGAGAACTTTAGGGCAAAAAAATGTTCCTTTTTAGGAACATTTAACATTGCAGTTTGTACAGAGGTTAAATTGAAAGGGAGCAGCTCTGACTTTATATTTCTGTGTCAAAAAATAAGAAATTTAGGTTGGAGGGAAGTAAAGAGTCATGGGGACGAGCAATCCTGCAAGAGGTAAGTTGGGATGGAGAGTTTTAAAGCAGTATGGGAGTAATGACTGTAGATGAAACCATACATCAGGTAAAAATCTGGAGGGATGAAATAAAAAAACACTATGGTAGAAAGAAAAATTATGAAGAAACTTTAGACTACAAAAAGGAAAGAATACTTAGAATAACTTCTAATGACATTCATTCAAATCTTAAAGCATTCCAGTTTCTTATTTGAAAGGGAAAAGGGAGAGAAAGGGGAAAAGCAACCTTTTTATACCCTATCTCTATGTAATTCCTTTATTATTTATTTATTTATGACAACAAGATCAGGTTATCTCAACATGCCATTTCAAAAATAGGCAAATTAAAGGCAAAAACATATTTAGCCATATACAGGGATTTACAGTGGAACAGAATCTTTACAGAACTAGCAAAGAGAATCTTCATGAAATTATAAACAATTAATCTAATCAATAATAATTTCTTTATTGTTTCTACAGAAAAGTGAAGTGTTCTTAATGTATTTATATACTGGGATCTTCTTAGTAGTGTCTTTGAGCTTGTTAATTGTTACCCTCACTGATGAATATACTATGTTGCTTATTGAATGACTTCTATCTTATGAGCCTATCCTAATTAACACTACCTATAATTATGTGAAATTCTTCTGAGATTATTTTACTAATAATATTAATAATAATTTTTGCAGTTGTCACAGCTGCCAAAGAGGAAAAAAAGTAAAAAATAAAAAAGGAAATGCTGAAGTAGACAATGCAGAAATACTTAATCACGACTCAAAAGATAATATTCTCAGATTTTTTAAGCACTGAATTCATGTTAAAGATGACAGTCTAACAGCTTTAGTTCACTAATGTATTTAAAAACTTGTATTGTCATATAAACAAATACTAAAAAATCCTTGTAGTAGTAACTTATCTGGGGTTTTGTTGCCTACAGCACTTTCACTAAACAGAGTTCAGAAATTCCAGTGACAGCAAACAGTCCAAGATTAAAGGATCACTGAAGCAAGGCTTTAATCAACATCTGTAAGAAAAACTTCTTCCATTTCAGAGCCTAAGTTTTCCTCCTGAAAGACTTATGACTGAGCAGAAACAATTACTGAATGTCTTGCTAACACTATGTTTAGCCACATACAATAAATCAGCTCTGTCAAAGTTGAAGGTTTGGGGTTTGAATGGAGAACTTGATGGTAACCTTGAAGCTGGAGCTTCTGGATTAGCTGGTGGGTGAAAAGGTAAGACTAAAATCTCGGAATTGTGAAACCAATTTGGAGCAAATAGAGTTTTATTAACTAAGTGTTCTGATGATCTCCTGTAGAGGATGCAATAATGAGAAAGAAATATATACAATCACATTACTTCAGAAGGGACCAGTGAGTTGTCCGAGAAACAGATGCTTTGCAGGAAGTGGAAGAAATTTTCCTTTCCAACAAGAAGATAAGAGAAAGCCCTTATTTTCAGAAATCTAAATAAAAATATCCTTTATAATCTGTCCACTTAAGCCATTTATGCTTTCCTCAAATTGTCTAGCAAAATAAGTTACTAACAATGCAGCAAATACAAGAGAAGGTATGCAATAAAGACCACCCTTAGAAGACACTTTTTCTAACACTACTTGAAAATGAGTTAGACAGTATCTGTTATATGTCCAATACCTGTAGTGATTTCTTTCAGTAACTTCACAGTCTGGCTCTCAATCACTGGAAAGATCCAAATACAGAAGAATTTTATCATTCTCTTTTTTAGCTAAGATTCCCAGACATGTACATTACAATTTTTTTTTTGTTTTGTTTTGTTTTTACTTTCACAGCTGTAAATGTATTAATAGTCCTACTAAGACAGACAAAAGCCATATTCACCATGCCTGCTATTTGCCCAAGGATCATTGTATTCATCTGTGAACAAAGACTCTTTATCCCAAACATGGCATCTGGTACTGCCTGTGCTGATGCTGGAATCAGCTTTCCTCCTGAAAATCATTCAACCTGTGTGCAAGAATTCCACATTACATCTTGCATGGCAAGGACTATATGAGTATGCTAATCAACCCTGCACATAGGTCAAGTTTCTCACAAAAATCAAGTATTCTGGGTTTGTTAGACCACTGTATAACCTCAGTTATAACTAGACAAAATTAAAGTATAAAATGATCTTACCCCAGCAAAGCACGGAGTGGAGTAATTGATAACAGAATCAGAACAAAGCTACAAAAAAAGGAAATAACAAACATATAATATCTGTATCTGAAACTTTCACTCTGTCTTTGACTCCTGCCTCAAGATATTCAAGCAGGTTATTCAGCCAGTTTTTGAGGATTGTGGATAAGACCAAACAAGCATTTGGCCTGTCCGAGTAAGATTCTGGCAAAACAACCTCTTTGTTTGATTAAGGTTTCTTATTTACTCTTTTAATTATGCAGCCAGTGAATACAAATGAACCATGAAAGGTAGATTGGGCACCCAATGTTCCATCTTCCCTCTAGTACATTTGGACATAGCATTGCATACACGTCATTTTATTTCCTTCCGTTGCCTTTTTTTTTTTTTCTGTACAGATAGCTCTTTTGTACTAGTAAAAAAATAGAGAAGGACATCCAAAGATTTTTTTTTTATTTTGACTGACTTTCAGCATCTAGCACAAGTGCACGAGGAAAGGGTCTTTCAACAGACTCATTTTTCAATCAACACCTTTGTTTTATGACAAAATATCAAAAATCATATAGCATCAGAAACAATTAGTATAGAAATATCTTATTAACACAAAAGTAATTATCCTGCCCCCAGTTGTTCATTACAATCTATCAAGATACCCAATATGGCAGAAAACAGATAGGTATTGGAAGTTCTCAATTTATATGGTGCCTCCTTAATACTGTGGCAGTTTTAACAATAACAACATGCACACCTGAATTACTTACAAAAAGCCATAAATAAATAAATAAATAAATCAGTATCAGAGAAAGTAATTTGTCCTGAATTTTGGTTCTGTGTTTTAATTCAAGACGCTAACCTTTATGCTGCTTAAATCTTGTGGAAGAGGATACTCATACTTATTCTGAGTAAACTAAGGAAAAAATTGGAAAAGCACTTACAGAAACAAAGTATATTGAGGTGGTGTCCATGGACTGTGCAACTCTATGGTTACAAATGTTATCTGAAGCACTTGAACAAGCAATATCTATTCATCCAATTTATTCATGTAGCTGCCATAAAAGACTGTCTTCTGTTTTGGGATTTCCCACATTTTGGCACAGATACGATTTATTGACTTTTTAAAGAGTGGACAAAAGCGTGCTTAGCATTTGCGAGGATATTGATAAACATTAGCTTTAAGCACAGACGGTTAGTCTCTTTAAAATGCTTTCATAACCCATGAAAAAAAAATAGATTCCATCAGAAGACAGCTAAGAATAAATAAATAATTCCTTGGAATCACTCTTGAAAGGAGATCCTTGATGAAAAAGGATGGACTAATCATCTCCGCCTTCTCCTAGGGACTGAAAACATCTTCCCACATACACAACCCTGCCTAATTTTGTGTACACATTCTATTGCTCAGAATTTGTAAACAGTTTACTTCCCACCCTCTGCATTATCCAATAGCAGTAATCTAATTATAAGAATACAAAATGACACATATTTTCTTACATTTTCTGTATTTCTTTACTTCCTCAGCTGTCACTACTTCTATCCATTCAACCCCGCTAATTCTCACCATTTCTAAGTAAAAAAAATAGAAGATAAAACCAAATCCTTCAGTGAAGGACGATTTATGATGTGACAAGTCATTTCTAGCAAAAAAATAAAATAAAAAATCACCATAGGCTAACAGACATCAGATAATTTAGTATATGTTATGCTGATCGATTTTCTACAAGCTAGAAGACATCATAACTTTCTTATACATCAAAGAATCAGAAGGACTTACAACTAAGCTTGGATTTTTCTTAACTGAAGTGGTACCAAGACCTGTAGCCATCTTCAACTGGCCATTAAAGGCTGAAAGTCAGATTCTTGAATAGCTGTATTGTATAGTACTATATAAATTACAAATTAAACAAACAAACAAACAAACAAACAAACAAATCAAAGGCTTTTTCAAGTTACTAAATATGAAAGCATTTATCATACCTGGCTAGTATCTACTGATGCTGAGACTTTGAACTTCTGGTTATCTAATAAGCTAGTGTTATCAATACTTTAGATTTTAGCTATTGTGATAGCCATAGGTTTTTCTAAGCCCACTTAAACACCTTTTTGATATTAAAAAATAAAATAAAATAAAATAAAATAAAAAGCTAATACATTAAAATTAATACATTAAAATTGCAAACCAGAACTTGTTAAAAGTATTCTTTTACATCTCTGTATAAAGTCTAATTTTTAAGTTTAATTTTCAGTCCACAGTACTCAGGAATGCAGATGCAAAGAAAGGTAAAAAGAAAGATGGATAATAATAGTCATTAATTTTGTCACTAAACAATGAGGCATAGCCTCCCAGTTTTTATCGCTGCTGTCAAGATAGAATATTAGTGCTAAACTTTGCCTTCGTATGTATACTGTGTTTCCACACTCATTTGTATTACGAATAGCATCAAAATTGGTTACAACAAAGGAAAATCTAAATACTGAGAAAATTCTTGATAAGATAGTTTGAACTTCATATCTAGAACCTGTAGTAGGCAGAAGATAAATCTTTACTATAAATATCTCTTACTCTTGTGGGATCCATGAGATTGCCTCTGAAAACCTGAAAATGGTCGGTGATGGTCTTGTCTTATGACTAATCATGTTTTGAATTTGTTTGTTTTCAAAAGGTTAATAAATTTCAAAACAAAAATGTTAAGAGAGGAATGATCAGACAAGGTGGTAAGATAAAAAGCTAAAGTGACTTTAAAAGCTATGTTATTAAGTACCAGGTCAGATTTAAAAAATCAGGAATGTCAGACTTTCAACATACAAATAGCACTGAGGAACATCCGTTAGTAAAGCAGAATTAGAATCATTTTTGTCTTGGTAACCCCTTTACATCTTGGATAGTTTTAGGGAAGGCAAATGGAGCAAAACAAGATTTCTGTTCACAGCAAAGACTTAAGTATTTATTTGCAAATACATATATGTGTGCTACTATAAAGTTTGATCAGGGTTCAATACAGCAAAAAAAGAGTGGAAAAATAGAACAAGTTTTTCACTTTCAATAAAGACATTTACTGCTGTCAGTATCTAACTCTTGGACACTATAGCACACAAATATTTATCCCAACAGCACACACCATGTGTGTGCTAGTATGTATAGCATGTAGCATGTATACTAGTTCCTAACTTACTGAGCAAGGTTACTGACAATGTATTATTTTTCAGATTCTCTTAATCTTCAGAACTGCAATTCACATAAACCAGCTTTCATTTAATCCTGCTCTAACACACTCCTCATGTGTTTATTAGCAGAACAAAAGAATATTTTTAATGACAAAGAAATAGCTGTAAATGTAAAATGAAGAGTAGATTGAAAGCAAGGCAGAAGGAGGTTCTTTCCTGACTATGCAAAGAAAGAACTGCTGGCTGTGGCTTCTGAGGTTCTTACAATTGAATGCATGGATGTGGAGAGACAGCTACCTGGTAATGAGTGTATGGTGTGCTGCATGAGGTTTCATCTTCAATCTTATACCACACAGAGTGGAGTCAGTTTTGGAGCAAAGTAGCTTCGCTAATTTAGATGCAGAGATGTTCTATTTGTTAGACGTGAAAGACAGCATTAACAGCTGATTTTAAGGATAGGTATCTTAGAATTTGCTGAGTGAGAAGCAAATACTCCAAACCATTCAAGCCAAGAATATAAGTTCCAATGCTATTAAAGCTTTTGTTTTTCAGTGCACAAACAGGAAGATACGGATATTAAAGTTCTCTTCTTTAGCCCTGCTTTGAGAATAATCCAGTTTCAATACAAAGAGTAACCTTTATAGATTTAAAATAATTAAGTATTTATTAAGGAAATATAGCATGGCTACGTAGAAAATGAACGTTTATTTTGGAAGGTGTGTCTGAGATATATATATAATAAGTGTTTCAAGGCCCTCTCCCCTCCAAGGATCTTGAAAGTTAAATAGTTCTTTTCTCCCCAATGAAAGACTTAACTAAAATAAGCAGTACGAACAAATCTCCAACTGTGAACTAATTAAAGACAATTCCCTTTCATGGTTTTCCCACTAAATGTCATTTGTGATTTTATTTTGTTTTCCCAAGTTTGTCTCACTTTACTTATCTGTTCTCCATAAGATTAATGCAAAATACCAATTATTTAAAATACCAGAAAATATAAACAAGATCTAGGAAAGTTAACATCAGCATTTATTAAAAGTCCTGAGGGACAATAAAATTTTAAACTGTGAAAATGTGTGCAGTCCCATACTAGTAGTGTTCTTTGATTTTGCCAGACAATAACAAAACAATCAAACAAAAACAAATAATACAACAAAAAGAGACATCAAGAACCCATTTTTATTTATCTGCAGTTATAAAAACAATTGTATGCAAGTACCTATATAATGCTCAAATCACCCTATGAAATATCCATACTACTCTACATTAACCAAAGTTTTCACTGTCTCCAGAAATGATGGTCAAGTGACCTTGTATCACATGGCTGGTGAAGACGCAACTGTACAATAGGGGTTCTGAATTTTATTCACATATGAATATACTTCTGGTCACAAAATTCTGGGAACATAATACCCTTTCTTACTAATTGATTCACTCACTGTCTTAGGTTGGGCACCACTGTATTAGTATAATAAAAAAATGCTAGAATTCAAAATTTGAGCAATGAAACTATAATTTGGCCTCCAAAATTTAATCAGATTGTTTTTACTCTCTTCTAAGTCTTCTGAGCAAACTTTATTAATGCCATAAGAGCAGCTTAGCTATCCCCCTCTCCAATCAACAGTTAGAAAATGTAAAACAGGCTATTACATCTACCTATAAACCAAATCTACATTGTGCTGCCAAACTAAAATTTTCTCTTAATTACATGTGCAAGTAAGGCATTCAGTATAGAACCCCCTACCTGACTGACTTCAATCACGAAAGAAGACATATTTATACTCTGAAGTACTTTGTTCATCAAACCTATGACAGCGTAGAGTGGTCTTGCATACGTATTTAATGCAGAAGCATTTAATAATCATCCTCACCACAGGTAAAAATATCTTCTACTGCTAGGGAGATTCATGAAACCTGAGAAACCTCTAAAACTGAAGAAAATTAAGGACAGCTGCCAATCTAATCAGTTCTTACTGATACTGTTTATAAGATGAAGAATTCATAGTAAGTGCTATCTTCAAATATTTACTCAATACAGTTATACTAATATTTTAAAAATTAACAGATGTATTATCTATACCCATTTTCACACACAATGCCCTAGATCAGAAAAGGGAACTGAAACAGAAAAGCAAAATACAGCTTCAGATAAATTCAACCTGTGTTCAAAACATAAGCTTGCTTATCACCAGTTCCTTAGCTCCAAGGAGTAGGTTTACGAGCTGACAACCTGACAGTATTTCTTTGTTATGTCTGGCTGAGGACATCCAATTGTCATACAATAATTTTCAGTAATTAGTATACATGTTAGAAGTAACTCATCTTTTCACAAGAACAATGTTCTTTTGGATAAACAATAGCTTCTGCAACACTAAATTATAGAGGCCATGCTACTAATTTATGGTGGGTTACAATTATACATGTTGTGGGCCACAAGCACTCTGTGGGCTGTGTAATGAAGGCCAATAGTTTAAAAACTGATTAGAATTACAAATAATCTGCCAGGTGTTTTTATTGCTGTTATGGAAGACAGAGTTATCTTAGTCTTGAATCTCCAAAGCCAAGCTGAAATAAAGTATTTTGGAAAACTCTCTATGGTCAATAAAACTTCAGAAATATCTTTTTCAAAACAAGTATTATTTTTGTATCACTGATCAAGAATAAAGGTAGCATAGCAGTGGCAGTACCACTGTTAACAAAACTCTCATTGCTCCAAATACACATTGTATTCATCTTGAAAATATCATCAATCTGGTCCTCTTAAACAATCTACCTAACACATTTGTGGGCATGAGATCAACAGAGATTTAGAATAATTATACGAGAATGTTATATTAGATAGTTGGAATAATCCATATTTACATAAAAGGAATAAGTTACAACTTTCTAGCTATCTCACATCATTATATAAAAATTCAAAATATTCCTTTTAAATTAATTCAAAATAAAACAAAGAATCTCCCAAATTCCTTTATTTTTATTTCTACTAGATTTTTGTGCAGAATTTTAGACCTAAGAAAAAATATTGCATTAATACAGGTAATAATTATTTGTGATGATAGCCAACCAACAGCAGTACAATAAGCAAATCCTAACCACTAGACCTCCATTATCCAGCTATTTAAAAATGAATATATTATTTATATAACATATAATAAGCTGCTTTGAGTTCAACAGAAAAAAACAATAGCAATATTTTAATGTTTTAATATTGGACAATATTTTAATTTAGGAATGACTATATTGATGTAAGCAGTATCATTTGCTATTTTTCAATAGATTTATGCAGTCCTAGATTAGAAGAGTTTTTAGAGAAAACAGATTATGGGACTTATTACAGGTCAGAATATAGGACATAAGAATATACTTTGGCAACTGGGATGAGAAAAAAATCACAATATTCTGGATTTAAAAGATTAGCTTTTCACTGTTAGGACTGAAGAGTATTCTACTGTCATGCAACTAAAGGTTCAGAAATCTAACTGTCCTGGAAAGTCCTCTGCCCATATACACATAACTTTTTGAATAAAGAAATGGTAATATCTGTTTAATGATTAAATTATTTATGAATTTCAGATAAATTGAAATAGTCAAACCAAGTGATCTGACACCAAACGTGTATGATTAAATCACTAAGGGGATGTAATTGCTGTGCTCATGTGGCAAATATAACAGTTTTCAGGAGCACTGTATAAGGAACATAAAAAAAAATATAAAACAAAAATTATAAAAATAAGATTAATGTAACACGTTAAAGTATCCAAAATATCAAAACTACAACACCATTTATAAGTTAAGAGTAAAACCATTTTACTTTTATTCTCTACAGGTGCAGCTTATTAAATTTCAGATTTTAAGGTACAGTAAGTAGGTATTCTTTAGCTTGCAGCTCTCCAGTGAGCATATACTAATGCTCACAAAGAGCATTAACAAAATAAATATATGTTAAATTTAACTTTTTCTTAACCTTTTTTTTTTTTAATTATTATAAATATCAAGCAATTACAAATTGTAGACTAAAATAACCTCATTGAACGGACACTAACTATAGATTTTAATTTTTCTGCACCTATTTCATTTTACACTCAACATTTAAGCTTAAAGTTTGTAGTCTTTTAGTCTGAAACTGTTCTATAATATTTAGATTTTATATACTAATAGATACTAAATATTTTTGTTATTCAAGTTTCTGGTGCATAGACTAGAATGCACTACTATTGTACATTTAGCACCTGCTAAATGAACATTTTACTATTTACTTAAATGCAAAGTTTCTACTGACGACAATGGGCTGCATAGATAGAGAGGAGAGATATGGTCTTCATATTCTACATATTCTTCATATTCTACAATAGCTAAAGGATGTTCTGAAAAAAAGAAGGTAGACAAAATCTGAAATAGGTATCATGGTCCTAATCTTTTGTTAAGTGATCTCTAGGTGGCTTTCTTCTTCTGTGTAAAATTTAGTGTAGGATTATTGGAATACTTTAGAACAAGTTAAAAAAAAATCACTGTTAGAAGATTAATGTTCATCAAGGACAAAGTCTTCTCTTTACTACGTATTGATTAAAATTGTATTAGAAATCAATCTGGATGTTTACAATTAATCCATTGCAGATTTATGTTTTTTTTTCTGGTGAAGTCTCAGTAGGAATTTCATCAGTTCCTAGTCAAAAAAGAATAAAAGACTTCCAGCCAAAGTATTAATCTTGTGATCTACAGTAACAGAATCCATTTCTATCAGATCTGCTAATTCATAATATGTGAACAACCCACCTGAGCTTCCACTGACAATTGTCTCAAAACCTACATCAACCTGAGGAAGAACAGGCTGAGCAGATTGAAGAAGATACTTAAGGTTTTATGATCAATACATTTTCAAGAGATGGCACTATCAGTGCAGATATTTGTTCAAATACACTCTGAAATGTACAAAACTGCTCATGCAGGTCCTTTTACAAAATTGGGCTCTTAATTTGCAACCAGATTGAATTAAGACTGAAGTAACTGTTATGTGTATCTATGGGGCAAAAGGTCCTGAGACACTCATTTGAAGAGCGTTTTATGATGTTTGGCAAGAAAGGATTTTTATTTATTTTTTAATATCCTGTGTTTTCATGCTGTTTTGATTTGTTTTTAAAGTCTATTATCATTATTAGCCTTCCCGTCCAAAACTCAAACTTGCAAAATGACACTCTTTTTAAGTTTTATTTGACTACTCTGCACCACTATTTACTGAAAGATGATGTGCTTATTGAAACACTATTAACTAGTGATGAAACATCTCTGTGCTTGCTTACATGCAAAACAGTTAACAACTACATTAATCTCTGACATGATCAAACAGTAATAACAGCTTTTCACCACTGCTGATCCACTATATTTTATTTTCATTTTTTTAAAATAAAAAGCAATATACCTTGACAAACAGGGGTGGTATGTTTTAGCTTAAAAGCCAAACTCAAATTAAAAACAACAACAACAAAAAAAAAACATTTAAATAATGATTTTTAGTTCTATTAACTAAGCATAGGTCTGGCTAGCTATTAAAATCTAAAAAGATGTGTATTCAAATCACACCTGTTTCATTTCTCAAAAGTGCTATTTCAGCTAATTTAACCAGTGATTCCTCTTAGGGACATATTTTGCTGGGAAATTTAAGCTACTGAGATCAACTTGAGTAAATTGTGCAGTTAACTTATTTTTGATAATAGAAAAAATTGGCTGACTGAAAATGCTTTAAGACTGTGGAAGAGCAGAATATTGGCATTCCATATGTCACATAGACAAGTCTCAACTAACAAACTTGTTATGAAGTAACTATCAGCACTGGAACTGCATTGCTAGGAAATATGACAGACAAATCATAGATCTACACAGATTATTATTTTCCATGAATTAATATAAACAGGATGTATAAGAGTTTTGTTTCTTTGGTTGGTTTGGTTCGGTTTTGTTTTGTTTCATTTTGTTTTCAATCCTTCTTTAGCAGGAAGACAGGATCATCAAGTAATAAAACTGTAGAACTGTGTCCTCTTCCTCTTGCCTGTTCTGCACCAAAATCAAATACACTGGTGTACACAATTTATTGGGTTGAAACAATCCCTTATATTCCTGTGGGGTTTATTTATATCGCAGACACAGGCATAACCCAACATTCTGTCTAACACTTAATCAGGCAGCTTCTTCACAAGTATGATTCTAAACATCCTGTTGTTCCTAGCCATAACAATCAACCCTCTTGTTCTCATTTCACATTCAGAATGGATAGAAAGAGATGAAAATAACTATCTTATAATTTATCATAATGTCAGCTTCCTTCAGCAAGCAGAAGGAGACAATTCCACTGGAATGGACTTAAATGTCAACTTCCAACATTCTAAATACATCCTATCCATGTCCTTTAGACACAACGCTCTTATTAGAATGCTAGCAGGATCCCATTTTGGAGCTGTTACCAACAGTCTTTGAGTCAGCTTCTTTGGTTTTCTCCTGTAGAAAAAGCTAAGTGGTGTGATGGGATGCTTAGTTCTACATCAACCCTGCTAGTGACTCACTAGAGGAAATAGCAGGGAGTGGCAGGAGATACTTCTACAGGGAAAACAAAAGAATGCTTTTTGCTTTCCCAGTTATATCTTTTAAGTCCAAAATGTCTCCAAGTTGGAATAGTCCCATCCTGTCTTTCTGCTTGTAAACTTATTTTCCATAATCAGACGCATGGAATTTAAGAACATCCATAGGACATACATATATCTTCCATATCATCCATAGAACATCCATATATCTTAAATTTTAATGATTTTAATGATTGAATTTTAAAGGAAAGATTTTAATCACAGTTCTTTTTTCTACTGACATATATGTTCCTCATGAGCTTCTCTTTGAAGAGAGAATCTAATACTATCATCACAAGACTCTTCAACAAGAAAACATGCCCTCTACCCTAAACCATTTAGTGTGCATAATTACACACCTACCCTACCCCATTTAGTGTGTGTAATTTCACTGTCATAAAATCTCAGTCACACAGTTTTTTGGGTTGTTTGCTGGACTGCTTACTGCATTTGGTTAGCCTCAGGCAGGTGCCTATACTCCCCTATGATGCTAAAATCATCAAAAAGTTTTTCTACAAAATCAATGTTATCCATTTTTCACCAGTGGATAGCCCACTGAGCCATTTTGACTTCAAATTCCTTGTTCTATAATCAGATAGTTCAAAATTCTTGTAACTAAAATTGTTCCATCATATGGTGGCAGGTTCAGCTTTTAACCTTCCATTTTGCTTTGACAAACTTGTGTCGGTTAAGAGTATTAATATATGAAGTATCAAAAAAAAAAAAAAAGAGTAATGTTTTTAGCTGTGGCATCTAAGTCATGGCTATAAAACTAAGATTACCTTTGCATAGATCTCCAGCCTTTGACTATGGGGTCAGAATGTATATCATATAGTTAAGAATTTTTAGAAGTTTAAGTTACTCTTGCACTCTGTAAAACTTGCCAGACTTACAACATTGCATTCAGAAAACAACAAATTCTCCTGCAAATCAATCAAATAATTCTTCAGAAAAGATATTTAAAATATGAAGTTCTAAGCAACTGCATAAAGTTCTAGAAATAAAATTTCTTAATAAAACGACAAGGTGTTTTAACATCTCTAAAGAATACTATCTCAATTGGTAAAAAAAAATGGAGGTTGTGCCTTTCTGGTGAAGATTATACCCTTCTCAGAACTTTTTTTTTTTCCCATAAAGACAAGCAGTCCAACCATGTTCAATAAACTATCAATTGCAACTGCCAGTTATCATGCATCTAATTTGTATGTTGAGAAAAGTGAGTAAAAGAAGTTGCTTCAGAACAAACTACTGCCACCAATGTCTCCAATTTTCCTAGACCTCTACTGATCAAGACCACAGACTTAGTATTAAGACAGATACTTTTGCTGATAGGTAATCATCTTTGATTATAATAGCAGTTAGATGGTTATTTAAACTTATCAATAGTCTCCATAAGATACTGAAAAAATAGGTTGCATAGTTACTGATTCTTTCTGCACTGATTTTCTTTCTCCTGTAAATATATATGAAGCTACTAAAATGAAATAAATATTTTAGGCTGGTGAGATCTTTGAGAAGTTTTGCCATGGCTTACTGCCATACAGACACTACATACTTTATATGCCAATGAGTCAATGTACTATGAACCTAGATGAAAAAAACTTTGTTTGTTAATGAACTAATACACTTTGACAAAATGTAAAAAGCTGGAACCTTACTTTGGTACTAAAAGAATCTGGTTCTTACTACAAATGTGGCATGCAGTTTTGAAGTTCAGTGGAAAAAACATACATTCTGGGTCTAGACGGCTCTGGTGAAGTGTCAATAACTGAAGCCCCAGTCACTGAACTGATTCATTGATTCAGGCTTATATCAATAGACTACTTCAAATTTCAGTTCCAGAGGTAAAAGGACATTCAAATGTAAAAACACACTTCTGCAGCTCCAAGCTGAAACTGAAGTTTATGTGGTGACAGGAAGAATTGAGAAAACATACGTGTGCTTTGTACTCTCTCAGTCATGGAACTGTTTCAAATGGGGTTAATCACAGGACATGGCTCAAGAGTAACCATCTCAGGCTGACAAGAATATGAAAACCATCTGTGAGTGATCGGGACCCCAGTGCGTCATACTCCATGCCATCTCCATGTGCGGGGACCAGAGTGTGTCCTTCTCCCCACCAATTCCATATGCTGCGACCTGAGACCAGATCCTATTTCCTTCATCTTATGTTCCAGCCAATCTCCTAGCAACTACAAGTGATAATAACACAGAGGAGGAGCTATGAATTATGTATGTAACCAAGGATTCCCTACAGCAAGATGGCCTCACGAAGGCTGATTCCACCAAGTTTAGGGTTACCTTTGCCAGAAAACGGACCCAGATTAGAAGCAAGAATGATTATATGTTCAGACTGAAGGGATTTAAACTTCACAAAGGGAAGATCAATAAGAATATATCACATCAGCACTTCAGATACATTGCCTGAACCTTCAATTAATTTCAGACCAAGGTTTCTTAATTTTACAGCACTAACTGGGCTCAGTCTCCTTCTATAGATCATTACAAGAAAGAAAGCCATTTTTACTTCTCACCATAGGACAAAAGCTTGGAAAAAGAGTTCTTTCACCAAAAATCTCAGCTACGGATCTAGTTCAAACTACACAAAGTTCTAGACATACTTGCTCCTTGCCTACAGCTGCTTCTTTTTATAATGGCCCATGGTAAGACATTTCTACAGTGATACCATACAGAACAGAACCCTGTTTAAGTAGAAAATTAAAGAGGATAAGAAAAGACCTTGATCCCTAATGACAACCTGAGACTTTCTCAATTTATGTAAATAAGTGCACAATAACGACAGTAAAGCAATATAAAAACACAGTATGCAAATTCATAACACATGTTAATGATTTTCTCTTTTATTACTCAGATTGACTGCTATCAAAGTATAGCAAATTTTTTTCCCTGGAATTGTCTGACATCACTTGACTATGACAACATCTAGCTATGAAACTGAAGACCTTTATTCAGGAGGTTAATACGAGGTAGGAACTCCATTCAGTGTTATTTTGGCTTAAGGGCATAATGTCACAATTTGGTGCATCCTCTAATGACTTTTTTTTTTCTTCTTCTTCTTTTTCTAAAGGCAGCTTACAGCTTAGACCTAGTTCAGCGAATTTCCTTGCAAGGTCCTTGGAAAATGTGGGTGGGTGGGGAGTACAACTGATTGTGCAGCCAAATTTTGTTCATGCCTGCTTACTGATTTTTGTTCATTTCACAAATAAACAAGGCATGAATACATCAACCCACAAACCATAAACAATAAAGAACTTCATCCTGTAAGTTTGCTACGGCCAGCAGTTTGTGGCTGAATCTGCTATTTGTCATAAGATAAATGATAAAGTGATTGCCATTTGTCACTGAATACACAAGAGAAGTGTTCAACTGTGAATCACACAAATGCAGACAACAGTAAATACTGCTGTTCTTATTAGTAACTTTTTCTACAAAGATGTGTTTAACTATAAAAAAAAATATTTTCTTAACTATGTGTACCATTTTAATATGTTAAAAAAATTATGAGAATACACATATACCCATTAAACATGTGAGCATTTACAGTACAAAAATCTAAAATTTACTAGAATTCAGTATGCATAGCAGGAAAAGATAGTTCTATATAGAAAGGTGTTTTATAAAGTTGGGTGTAGAATTTAATTTATATGTATTGTTCCCATTTTTGTACTGTTCAGTGATTTTTAATACAAACTTTTTTATGTTTCTGGGAGTCACTGGTGCTTGACGGCTTTCAGCTATATTAAT